>NC_091119.1:8509358-8809358 GCF_040183065.1 Periplaneta americana | reverse complement strand
TAATACTGATGAGTGCGTTGAATTCAGCTCCTCGAACTCTATCTTCAGTATAAAGGACAACTCTCTATCCCCGCGCGTTTGGACGGGAGATGCCGGCGAAATTTCAAAAAATGGTCATTTTGACCTTCCAAAACAGACTTTTTCCTACGCAAGGAGAACGAAGCGACTCAGAGGCCCGCCCATTTAACTGTAGTATCCCCACATCTTCCCTAGTAATCACCGCAAAAATCCAGGAAATCCGGCGCACTTTTTTCTAGCCCGAATTTTTGGGTACCTAAAATATTTGAGTCTCTAATTCCGGAAATAATGGCCATACCGAGGAACGGGATGCGGCCCTGCATTTCCCATTGACCTAATTCTTACACGATAGCATCAAAATGGCAATCGCGAACACTTTCTGATTTTCGAGAAAAAAAGGGGAAGGGTTTAAACCACTATTCCGCCGACATTCTAGCCCCCATAACTCCGCTGCACGTGTAGTTAGGATAATGCCGATGAGTGCGTTGAATACAGCTCCTCGAACTCTATCTTCAGTATAAAGGACAACTCTCTATCCCCGCGCGTTTGGACGGGAGAGGCCGGCAAAATTTCAAAAAATGGTCATTTTGACCTTCCAAAACAGAATTTTCTACACAAGGAGAACGAAGCGACTCAGAGGCCCGCCCTTTTAACAGTAGTATCCCCACATCTTCCCTAGTAATCACCGCAAAAATCCAGGAAATCCGGCGCACTTTTTCTAGCCCCAATTTTTGGGTACCTAAAATATTTGAGTCTCTAATTCCGGAAATAATGGCCATACCGAGGAACGGGATGCGGCCCTGTATTTCCCATTGACCTAATTCTTACACGATAGCATCAAAATGGCAATCGCGAACACTTTCTGCTTTTCGAGAAAAAAAGGGGAAGAGTTTAAACCACTATTCCGCCGACTTTTTAGCCCCCATAACTCCGCTGCACGTGTAGTTAGGATAATGCCGATGAGTGCGTTGAATACAGCTCCTCGAACTCTATCTTCAGTATAAAGGACAACTCTCTATCCCCCCGCGTTTGGACGGGAGAGGCCGGCAAAATTTCAAAAAATGGTCATTTTGTCCTTCCAAAACAGAATTTTCTACACAAGGAGAACGTAGCGACTCAGAGGCCCGCCCTTTTAACAGTAGTATCCCCACATCTTCCCTAGTAATCACCGCAAAAATCCAGCAAATCGGGCGCAGTTTTTTCTAGCCCCAATTTTTGGGTACCTAAAATATTTGAGTCTTTAATTCCGGAAATAATGGCCATACCGAGGAAAGGGACGCGGCCCTGTATTCCCCATTGACCTAATTCTTATACGATAGCATCAAAATGGCAATCGCAAAAACTTTCTGATTTTCGAGAAAAAAAGGGGAAGGGTTTAAACCACTATTCTGCCCACATTCTAGCCCCCATAACTCCCCTGCACCTGTAGTTAGGATAATGCCGATGAGTGCGTTGAATACAGCTCCTCGAACTCTACCTTCAGTATAAAGGACAACTCTCTATCCCCGAGCGTTTGGACGGGAGAGGCCGGAGAATTTTCAAAAAATGGTCATTTTGTCCTTCCAAAACAAACTTTTTCCTACGCAAGGAGAACGAAGCGACTCAGAGGCCCGCCCATTTAACTGTAGTATCCCCACATCTTCCCTAGTAATCACCGCAAAAATCCAGGAAATCCGGCGCAATTTTTTCTAGCCCCAATTTTTGGGTACCTAAAATATTTGAGTCTAATTCCGGAAATAATGGCCATACCGAGGAACGGGATGCTGCCCTGCATTTCCCATTGACCTAATTCTTACACGATAGCATCAAAATGGCAATCGCGAACACTTTCTGATTTTCGAGAAAAAAAGGGGAAGGGTTCAAACCACTATTCTGCCCACATTCTAGCCCCCATAACTCCGCTGCACGTGTAGTTAGGATAATGCCGATGAGTGCGTTGAATACAGCTCCTCGAACTCTATCTTCAGTATAAAGGACAACTCTCTATCCCCGCGCGTTTGGACGGGAGAGGCCGGCGAAATTAAAAAAAATGGTCATTTTGACCTTCCAAAACAGACATTTTCCTACGCAAGGAGAACGAAGAGACTCAGAGGCCCGCCCATTTAACTGTAGTATCCCCACATCTTCCCTAGTAATCACCGCAAAAATCCAGGAAATCCGGCGCACTTTTTTCTAGCCCCAATTTTTGGGTACCTAAAATATTTGAGTCACTAATTCCGGAAATAATGGCCATACCGAGGAACGGGATGCTGCCCTGCATTTCCCATTGACCTAATTCTTACACGATAGCATCAAAATGGCAATCGCGAACACTTTCTGATTTTCGAGAAAAAAAGGGGAAGGTAAAAACCACTATTCCGCCGACATTCTAGCCCCCATAAATCCGCTGCACTTGTAGTTAGGATAATACTGATGAGTGCGTTGAATTCAGCTCCTCGAACTCTATCTTCAGTATAAAGGACAACTCTCTATCCCCGCGCGTTTGGACGGGAGATGCCGGCGAAATTTCAAAAAATGGTCATTTTGACCTTCCAAAACAGACTTTTTCCTACGCAAGGAGAACGAAGCGACTCAGAGGCCCGCCCATTTAACTGTAGTATCCCCACATCTTCCCTAGTAATCACCGCAAAAATCCAGGAAATCCGGCGCACTTTTTTCTAGCCCCAATTTTTGGGTACCTAAAATATTTGAGTCTCTAATTCCGGAAATAATGGCCATACCGAGGAACGGGATGCGGCCCTGCATTTCCCATTGACCTAATTCTTACACGATAGCATCAAAATGGCAATCGCGAACACTTTCTGATTTTCGAGAAAAAAAGGGGAAGGGTTTAAACCACTATTCCGCCGACATTCTAGCCCCCATAACTCCGCTGCACGTGTAGTTAGGATAATGCCGATGAGTGCGTTGAATACAGCTCCTCGAACTCTATCTTCAGTATAAAGGACAACTCTCTATCCCCGCGCGTTTGGACGGGAGAGGCCGGCAAAATTTCAAAAAATGGTCATTTTGACCTTCCAAAACAGAATTTTCTACACAAGGAGAACGAAGCGACTCAGAGGCCCGCCCTTTTAACAGTAGTATCCCCACATCTTCCCTAGTAATCACCCCAAAAATCCAGCAAATCCGGCGCAGTTTTTTCTAGCCCCAATTTTTGGGTACCTAAAATATTTGAGTCTTTAATTCCGGAAATAATGGCCATACCGAGGAAAGGGATGCGGCCCTGTATTCCCCATTGACCTAATTCTTATACGATAGCATCAAAATGGCAATCGCAAAAACTTTCTGATTTTCGAGAAAAAAAGGGGAAGGGTTTAAACCACTATTCTGCCCACATTCTAGCCCCCATAACTCCCCTGCACCTGTAGTTAGGATAATGCCGATGAGTGCGTTGAATACAGCTCCTCGAACTCTATCTTCAGTATAAAGGACAACTCTCTATCCCCGCGCGTTTGGACGGGAGAGGCCGGCGAAATTAAAAAAAATGGTCATTTTGACCTTCCAAAACAGACATTTTCCTACGCAAGGAGAACGAAGAGACTCAGAGGCCCGCCCATTTAACTGTAGTATCCCCACATCTTCCCTAGTAATCACCGCAAAAATCCAGGAAATCCGGCGCACTTTTTTCTAGCCCCAATTTTTGGGTACCTAAAATATTTGAGTCACTAATTCCGGAAATAATGGCCATACCGAGGAACGGGATGCTGCCCTGCATTTCCCATTGACCTAATTCTTACACGATAGCATCAAAATGGCAATCGCGAACACTTTCTGATTTTCGAGAAAAAAAGGGGAAGGTAAAAACCACTATTCCGCCGACATTCTAGCCCCCATAACTCCGCTGCACCTGTAGTTAGGATAATGCCGATGAGTGCGTTGAATACAGCTCCTCGCACTCTATCCTCAGTATAAAGGACAACTCTCTATCTCCGCGCGTTTGGACGGGAGAGGCCGGCAAAATTTCAAAAAAATGGTCATTTTGACCTTCCAAAACAGAATTTTCTACACAAGGAGAACGAAGCGACTCAGAGGCCCGCCCATTTAACTGTAGTATCCCCACATCTTCCCTAGTAATCACCGCAAAAATCCAGGAAATCCGGCGCACTTTTTTCTAGCCCCAATTTTTGGGTACCTAAAATATTTGAGTCTCTAATTCCGGAAATAATGGCCATACCGAGGAACGGGATGCGGCACTGTATTTCCCATTGACCTAATTCTTACACGATAGCATCAAAATGGCAATCGCGAACACTTTCTGATTTTCGAGAAAAAAAGGGGAAGGGGAACCACTATTCTGCCCACATTCTAGCCCCCATAACTCCGCTGCACCTGTAGTCAGGATAATGCCGATGAGTGCGTTGAATACAGCTCCTCGAACTCTATCTTCAGTATAAAGGACAACTCTCTATCCCCGCGCGTTTGGACGGGAGAGGCCGGCGAAATTTCAAAAAATGGTCATTTTGTCCTTCCAAAACAGACTTTTTCCTACGCAAGGAGAACGAAGCGACTCAGAGGTCCGCCCATTTAACTGTAGTATCCCCACATCTTCCCTAGTAATCACCGCAAAAATCCAGGAAATCCGACGCACTTTTTTCTAGCCCCAATTTTTGGGTACCTAAAATATTTGAGTCTTTAATTCCGGAAATAATGGCCATACCGAGGAACGGGACGCGGCCCTGTATTCCCCATTGACCTAATTCTTATACGATAGCATCAAAATGGCAATCGCGAAAACTTTCTGATTTTCGAGAAAAAAAGGGGAAGGGTTTAAACCACTATTCTGCCCACATTCTAGCCCCCATAACTCCGCTGCACCTGTAGTTAGGATAATGCCGATGAGTGCGTTGAATACAGCTCCTCGAACTCTATCATCAGTATAAAGGACAACTCTCTATCCCCGTGCGTTTGGACGGGAGAGGCCGGCAAAATTTCAAAAAATGGTCATTTTGACCTTCCAAAACAGACTTATTTCTACACAAGGAGAACGAAGCGACTCAGAGGCCCGCCCTTTTAACTGTAATATCCCCACATCTTCCCTAGTAATCACCGCAAAAATCCAGCAAATCCGGCGCACTTTTTTCTAGCCCCGAATTTTGGGTACCTAAAATATTTGAGTCTCTAATTCCGTAAATAATGGGCATGCCGAGGAACGGGATGCGGCACTGTATTTCCCATTGACCTAATTCTTACACGATAGCACCAAAATGGCAATCGCGAACACTTTCTGATTTTCGAGAAAAAAAGGGGAAGGTAAAAACCACTATTCCGCCGACATTCTAGCCCCGATACCTCCGCTGCACGTGTAGTTAGGATAATGCCGATGAGTGCGTTGAATACAGCTCCTTGAACTCTATCTTCAGTATAAAGGACAACTCTCTATCTCCGCGCGTTTGGACGGGAGAGGCCGGCAAAATTTAAAAAAAAAAATGGTCATTTTGACCTTCCAAAACAGAATTTTCTACACAAGGAGAACGAAGCGACTCAGAGGCCCGCCCTTTTAACTGTAGTATCCCCACATCTTCCCTAGTAATCACCGCAAAAATCCAGGAAATCCGGCGCACTTTTTTCTAGCCCCAATTTTTGGGTACCTAAAATATTTGAGTCTCTAATTCCGGAAATAATGGCCATACCGAGGAACGGGATGCGGCCCTGTATTTCCCATTGACCTAATTGTTACACGATAGCATCAAAATGGCAATCGCGAACACTTTCTGATTTTCGAGAAAAAAAGGGGTAGGTAAAAACCACTATTCCGCCGACATTCTATCCCCCATACCTCCGCTGCACGTGTAGTTAGAATAATGCCGATGAGTGCGTTGAATACAGCTCCTCGAACTCTATCTTCAGTATAAAGGACAACTCTCTATCCCCGCGCGTTTGGACGGGAGAGGCCGGCAAAATTAAAAAAAAATGGTCATTTTGACCTTCCAAAACAGACATTTTTCTACACAAGGAGAACGAAGCGACTCAGAGGCCCGCACTTTTAACTGTAGTATCCCCACATCTTCCCTAGTAATCACCGCAAAAATCCAGCAAATCCGGCGCAATTTTTTCTAACCCCAATTTTTGGGTACCTAAAATATTTGAGTCTCTAATTCCGTAAATAATGGGCATACCGAGGAACGGGATGCGGCACTGTATTTCCCATTGACCTAATTCTTACACGATAGCATCAAAATGGCAATCGCGAACACTTTCTGATTTTCGAGAAAAAAAGGGGATGGTAAAAACCACTATTCCGCCGACATTCTAGCCCCCATAACTCCGCTGCACGTGTAGTTAGGATAATGCCGATGAGTGCGTTGAATACAGCTCCTCGAACTCTATCATCAGTATAAAGGACAACTCTCTATCTCCGCGCGTTTGGACGGGAGAGGCCGGCAAAATTTCAAAAAATGGTCATTTTGACCTTCCAAAACAGAATTTTCTACACAAGGAGAACGAAGCGACTCAGAGGCCCGCCCTTTTAACTGTAGTATCCCCACATCTTCCCTAGTAATCACCGCAAAAATCCAGGAAATCCGACGCACTTTTTTCTAGCCCCAATTTTTGGGTACCTAAAATATTTGAGTCTTTAATTCCGGAAATAATGGCCATACCGAGGAACGGGACGCGGCCCTGTATTCCCCATTGACCTAATTCTTATACGATAGCATCAAAATGGCAATCGCGAAAACTTTCTGATTTTCGAGAAAAAAAGGGGAAGGGTTTAAACCACTATTCTGCCCACATTCTAGCCCCCATAACTCCGCTGCACCTGTAGTTAGGATAATGCCGATGAGTGCGTTGAATACAGCTCCTCGAACTCTATCATCAGTATAAAGGACAACTCTCTATCCCCGTGCGTTTGGACGGGAGAGGCCGGCAAAATTTCAAAAAATCGTCATTTTGACCTTCCAAAACAGACTTATTTCTACACAAGGAGAACGAAGCGACTCAGAGGCCCGCCCTTTTAACTGTAATATCCCCACATCTTCCCTAGTAATCACCGCAAAAATCCAGCAAATCCGGCGCACTTTTTTCTAGCCCCGAATTTTGGGTACCTAAAATATTTGAGTCTCTAATTCCGGAAATAATGGCCATACCGAGGAACGGGACGCGGCCGTGTATTCCCCATTGACCTAATTCTTATACGATAGCATCAAAATGGCAATCGCGAATACTTTTTGATTTTCGAGGAAAAAACCACTATTCTGCCGATATTCTAGCCCCCATAATTCCGCTGCACCTGTAGTTAGAATAATGCCGATGAGTGCGTTGAATACAGCTCCTCGAACTCTATCTTCAGTATAAAGGACAACTCTCTATCCCCGCGCGTTTGGACAGGAGAGGCCGGCAAAATTTCAAAAAATGGTCATTTTGACCTTCCAAAACAGACTTTTTTCTACACAAGGAGAAAGAAGCGACTCAGAGGCCCGCCCTTCTAACTGTAGTATCCCCACATCTTCCCTAGTAATCACCGCAAAAAAATCCAGCAAATCCGGCGCACTTTTTTCTAGCCCCAATTTTTGGGTACCTAAAATATTTGAGTCTCTAATTCCGGAAATAATGGCCATACCGAGGAACGGGACGCGGCCCTGTATTCCCCATTGACCTAATTCTTACACGATAGCACCAAAATGGCAATCGCGAACACTTTCTGATTTTCGAGAAAAAAAGGGGAAGGTAAAAACCACTATTCCGCCGACATTCTAGCCCCGATACCTCCGCTGCACGTGTAGTTGGATAATGCCGATGAGTGCGTTGAATACAGCTCCTTGAACTCTATCTTCAGTATAAAGGACAACTCTCTATCTCCGCGCGTTTGGACGGGAGAGGCCGGCAAAATTTCAAAAAATGGTCATTTTGACCTTCCAAAACAGACTTTTTTCTACACAAGGAGAACGAAGCGACTCAGAGGCCCGCCCTTTTAACTGTAGTATCCTGACATCTTCCCTAGTAAACACCGCAAAATACCAGGAAATCCGGCGCACTTTTTCTAGCCCCAATTTTTGGGTACCTAAAATATTTGAGTCTCTAATTCCGGAAATAATGGCCATACCGAGGAACGGGACGCGGCCCTGTATTCCCCATTGACCTAATTCTTATACGATAGCATCAAAATGGCAATCGCGAACAATTTCTGATTTTCGAGAAAAAAAGGGGAAGGGTTTAATAAACAACTATTCCGCCGACATTCTAGCCCCCATAAATCCGCTGCACGTGTAGTTAGGATAATGCCGATGAGTGCGTTGAATACAGCTCCTCGAACTCTATCTTCAGTACAAAGGACAACTCTCAATCTCCGCGCGTTTGGACGGGAGAGGCCGGCAAAATTTAAAAAAAAAATGGTCATTTTGACCTTCCAAAACAGAATTTTCTACACAAGGAGAACGAAGCGACTCAGAGGCCCGCCCTTTTAACTGTAGTATCCCCACATCTTCCCTAGTAATCACCGCAAAAATCCAGGAAATCCGGCGCACTTTTTTCTAGCCTCAATTTTTGGGTACCTAAAATATTTGAGTCTCTAATTCCGGAAATAATGGCCATACCGAGGAACGGGATGCGGCCCTGTATTTCCCATTGACCTAATTGTTACACGATAGCATCAAAATGGCAATCGCGAACACTTTCTGATTTTCGAGAAAAAAAGGGGAAGGTAAAAACCACTATTCCGCCGACATTCTATCCCCCATACCTCCGCTGCACGTGTAGTTAGAATAATGCCGATGAGTGCGTTGAATACAGCTCCTCGAACTCTATCTTCAGTATAAAGGACAACTCTCTATCCCCGCGCGTTTGGACGGGAGAGGCCGGCAAAATTAAAAAAAAATGGTCATTTTGACCTTCCAAAACAGACATTTTTCTACACAAGGAGAACGAAGCGACTCAGAGGCCCGCACTTTTAACTGTAGTATCCCCACATCTTCCCTAGTAATCACCGCAAAAATCCAGCAAATCCGGCGCAATTTTTTCTAACCCCAATTTTTGGGTACCTAAAATATTTGAGTCTCTAATTCCGTAAATAATGGGCATACCGAGGAACGGGATGCGGCACTGTATTTCCCATTGACCTAATTCTTACACGATAGCATCAAAATGGCAATCGCGAACACTTTCTGATTTTCGAGAAAAAAAGGGGATGGTAAAAACCACTATTCCGCCGACATTCTAGCCCCCATAACTCCGCTGCACGTGTAGTTAGGATAATGCCGATGAGTGCGTTGAATACAGCTCCTCGAACTCTATCATCAGTATAAAGGACAACTCTCTATCTCCGCGCGTTTGGACGGGAGAGGCCGGCAAAATTTCAAAAAATGGTCATTTTGACCTTCCAAAACAGAATTTTCTACACAAGGAGAACGAAGCGACTCAGAGGCCCGCCCTTTTAACTGTAGTATCCCCACATCTTCCCTAGTAATCACCGCAAAAATCCAGGAAATCCGACGCACTTTTTTCTAGCCCCAATTTTTGGGTACCTAAAATATTTGAGTCTTTAATTCCGGAAATAATGGCCATACCGAGGAACGGGACGCGGCCCTGTATTCCCCATTGACCTAATTCTTATACGATAGCATCAAAATGGCAATCGCGAAAACTTTCTGATTTTCGAGAAAAAAAGGGGAAGGGTTTAAACCACTATTCTGCCCACATTCTAGCCCCCATAACTCCGCTGCACCTGTAGTTAGGATAATGCCGATGAGTGCGTTGAATACAGCTCCTCGAACTCTATCATCAGTATAAAGGACAACTCTCTATCCCCGTGCGTTTGGACGGGAGAGGCCGGCAAAATTTCAAAAAATCGTCATTTTGACCTTCCAAAACAGACTTATTTCTACACAAGGAGAACGAAGCGACTCAGAGGCCCGCCCTTTTAACTGTAATATCCCCACATCTTCCCTAGTAATCACCGCAAAAATCCAGCAAATCCGGCGCACTTTTTTCTAGCCCCGAATTTTGGGTACCTAAAATATTTGAGTCTCTAATTCCGGAAATAATGGCCATACCGAGGAACGGGACGCGGCCGTGTATTCCCCATTGACCTAATTCTTATACGATAGCATCAAAATGGCAATCGCGAATACTTTTTGATTTTCGAGGAAAAAACCACTATTCTGCCGATATTCTAGCCCCCATAATTCCGCTGCACCTGTAGTTAGAATAATGCCGATGAGTGCGTTGAATACAGCTCCTCGAACTCTATCTTCAGTATAAAGGACAACTCTCTATCCCCGCGCGTTTGGACAGGAGAGGCCGGCAAAATTTCAAAAAATGGTCATTTTGACCTTCCAAAACAGACTTTTTTCTACACAAGGAGAAAGAAGCGACTCAGAGGCCCGCCCTTCTAACTGTAGTATCCCCACATCTTCCCTAGTAATCACCGCAAAAAAATCCAGCAAATCCGGCGCACTTTTTTCTAGCCCCAATTTTTGGGTACCTAAAATATTTGAGTCTCTAATTCCGGAAATAATGGCCATACCGAGGAACGGGACGCGGCCCTGTATTCCCCATTGACCTAATTCTTACACGATAGCACCAAAATGGCAATCGCGAACACTTTCTGATTTTCGAGAAAAAAAGGGGAAGGTAAAAACCACTATTCCGCCGACATTCTAGCCCCGATACCTCCGCTGCACGTGTAGTTGGATAATGCCGATGAGTGCGTTGAATACAGCTCCTTGAACTCTATCTTCAGTATAAAGGACAACTCTCTATCTCCGCGCGTTTGGACGGGAGAGGCCGGCAAAATTTCAAAAAATGGTCATTTTGACCTTCCAAAACAGACTTTTTTCTACACAAGGAGAACGAAGCGACTCAGAGGCCCGCCCTTTTAACTGTAGTATCCTGACATCTTCCCTAGTAAACACCGCAAAATACCAGGAAATCCGGCGCACTTTTTCTAGCCCCAATTTTTGGGTACCTAAAATATTTGAGTCTCTAATTCCGGAAATAATGGCCATACCGAGGAACGGGACGCGGCCCTGTATTCCCCTTTGACCTAATTCTTATACGATAGCATCAAAATGGCAATCGCGAACAATTTCTGATTTTCGAGAAAAAAAGGGGAAGGGTTTAATAAACAACTATTCCGCCGACATTCTAGCCCCCATAAATCCGCTGCACGTGTAGTTAGGATAATGCCGATGAGTGCGTTGAATACAGCTCCTCGAACTCTATCTTCAGTACAAAGGACAACTCTCAATCTCCGCGCGTTTGGACGGGAGAGGCCGGCAAAATTTAAAAAAAAAATGGTCATTTTGACCTTCCAAAACAGAATTTTCTACACAAGGAGAACGAAGCGACTCAGAGGCCCGCCCTTTTAACTGTAGTATCCCCACATCTTCCCTAGTAATCACCGCAAAAATCCAGGAAATCCGGCGCACTTTTTTCTAGCCTCAATTTTTGGGTACCTAAAATATTTGAGTCTCTAATTCCGGAAATAATGGCCATACCGAGGAACGGGATGCGGCCCTGTATTTCCCATTGACCTAATTGTTACACGATAGCATCAAAATGGCAATCGCGAACACTTTCTGATTTTCGAGAAAAAAAGGGGAAGGTAAAAACCACTATTCCGCCGACATTCTATCCCCCATACCTCCGCTGCACGTGTAGTTAGAATAATGCCGATGAGTGCGTTGAATACAGCTCCTCGAACTCTATCTTCAGTATAAAGGACAACTCTCTATCCCCGCGCGTTTGGACGGGAGAGGCCGGCAAAATTAAAAAAAAATGGTCATTTTGACCTTCCAAAACAGACATTTTTCTACACAAGGAGAACGAAGCGACTCAGAGGCCCGCACTTTTAACTGTAGTATCCCCACATCTTCCCTAGTAATCACCGCAAAAATCCAGCAAATCCGGCGCAATTTTTTCTAACCCCAATTTTTGGGTACCTAAAATATTTGAGTCTCTAATTCCGTAAATAATGGGCATACCGAGGAACGGGATGCGGCACTGTATTTCCCATTGACCTAATTCTTACACGATAGCATCAAAATGGCAATCGCGAACACTTTCTGATTTTCGAGAAAAAAAGGGGATGGTAAAAACCACTATTCCGCCGACATTCTAGCCCCCATAACTCCGCTGCACGTGTAGTTAGGATAATGCCGATGAGTGCGTTGAGTACAGCTCCTCGAACTCTATGTTCAGTATAAAGGACAACTCTCTATCTCCGCGCGTTTGGACGGGAGAGGCCGGCAAAATTTCAAAAAATGGTCATTTTGACCTTCCAAAACAGAATTTTCTACACAAGGAGAACGAAGCGACTCAGAGGCCCGCCCTTTTAACTGTAGTATCCCCACATCTTCCCTAGTAATCACCGCAAAAATCCAGGAAATCCGACGCACTTTTTTCTAGCCCCAATTTTTGGGTACCTAAAATATTTGAGTCTTTAATTCCGGAAATAATGGCCATACCGAGGAACGGGACGCGGCCCTGTATTCCCCATTGACCTAATTCTTACACGATAGCATCAAAATGGCAATCGCGAAAACTTTCTGATTTTCGAGAAAAAAAGGGGAAGGGTTTAAACCACTATTCTGCCCACATTCTAGCCCCCATAACTCCGCAGCACCTGTAGTTAGGATAATGCCGATGAGTGCGTTGAATACAGCTCCTCGAACTCTATCATCAGTATAAAGTACAACTCTCTATCCCCGTGCGTTTGGACGGGAGAGGCCGGCAAAATTTCAAAAAATGGTCATTTTGACCTTCCAAAACAGACTTATTTCTACACAAGGAGAACGAAGCGACTCAGAGGCCCGCCCTTTTAACTGTAATATCCCCACATCTTCCCTAGTAATCACCGCAAAAATCCAGCAAATCCGGCGCACTTTTTTCTAGCCCCGAATTTTGGGTACCTAAAATATTTGAGTCTCTAATTCCGGAAATAATGGCCATACCGAGGAACGGGACGCGGCCGTGTATTCCCCATTGACCTAATTCTTATACGATAGCATCAAAATGGCAATCGCGAATACTTTTTGATTTTCGAGGAAAAAACCACTATTCTGCCGATATTCTAGCCCCTATAATTCCGCTGCACCTGTAGTTAGAATAATGCCGATGAGTGCGTTGAATACAGCTCCTCGAACTCTATCTTCAGTATAAAGGACAACTCTCTATCCCCGCGCGTTTGGACAGGAGAGGCCGGCAAAATATCAAAAAATGGTAATTTTGACCTTCCAAAACAGACTTTTTTCTACACAAGGAGAAAGAAGCGACTCAGAGGCCCGCCCTTCTAACTGTAGTATCCCCACATCTTCCCTAGTAATCACCGCAAAAAAATCCAGCAAATCCGGCGCACTTTTTTCTAGCCCCAATTTTTGGGTACCTAAAATATTTGAGTCTCTAATTCCGTAAATAATGGCCATACCGAGGAACGGGATGCGGCCCTGTATTTCCCATTGACCTAATTCTTACACGATAGCATCAAAATGGCAATCGCGAACACTTTCTGATTTTCGAGAAAAAAAGGGGGAGGGTTTAAACCACTATTCCGCCGACATTCTAGCCCCCATAGCTCCGCTGCACCTGTAGTTAGGATAATGCCGATGAGTGCGTTGAATGCAGCTCCTCGAACTCTATCTTCAGTATAAAGGACAACTCTCTATCCCCGCGCGTTTGGACGGGAGAGGCCGGCGAAATTTCAAAAAATGGTCATTTTGACCTTCCAAAACAGACTTTTTCCTACACAAGGAGAACGAAGCGACTCAGAGGCCCGCCCATTTAACTGTAGTATCCCCACATCTAACTTAGTAATCACCGCAAAAATCCAGGAAATCCGGCGCACTTTTCTCTAGCCACAATTTTTGGGTACCTACAATACTTGAGTCTCTAATTCCGGAAATAATGCCAATACCGAGGAATGGGATGCGGCCCTGTATTCCCCATTGCCCTAATTCTTATTCGATAGCATCAAAATGGCAATCGCGAATACTTTTTGATTTTCGAGGAAAAAACCACTATTCTGCCGATATTCTAGCCCCCATAATTCCGCTGCACCTGTAGTTAGAATAATGCCGATGAGTGCGTTGAATACAGCTCCTCGAACTCTATCTTCAGTATAAAGGACAACTCTCTATCCCCGCGCGTTTGGACAGGAGAGGCCGGCAAAATTTAAAAAAATAGTCATTTTGACCTTCCAAAACAGACTTTTTTTCTACACAAGGAGAACGAAGCGACTCAGAGGCCCGCCCTTTTAACTGTAGTATCCCCACATCTTCCCTAGTAATCACAAAATCCAGCAAATCCGGCGCACTTTTTTCTAGCCCCAAATTTTGGGTACCTAAACTATTTGAGTCTCTAATTCCGGAAATAATGGCCATACCGAGGAACGGGATGCGGCCCTGTATTCCCCATTGACCTAATTCTTATACGATAGCATCAAAATGGCAATCGCGAACACTTTCTGATATTCGAGAAAAAAAGGGGAAGGGTTTTTAAACCACTATTCCGCCGACATTCTAGCCCCCATAACTCCGCTGCACCTGTAGTTAGGATAGTGCCGATGAGTGCGTTGAATGCAGCTCCTCGAACTCTATCTTCAGTATAAAGGACAACTCTCTATCCCCGCGCGTTTGGACGGGAGAGGCCGGCGAAATTTCAAAAAATGGTCATTTTGACCTTCCAAAACAGACTTTTTCCTACACAAGGAGAACGAAGCGACTCAGAGGCCCGCCCATTTAACTGTAGTATCCCCACATCTTCCCTAGTAATCACCGCAAAAATCCAGGAAATCCGGCGCACTTTTCTCTAGCCCCAATTTTTGGGTACCTAAAATACTTGAGTCTCTAATTCCGGAAATAATGGCCATACCGAGGAATGGGATGCGGCCCTGCGTTCCCCATTGCCCTAATTCTTATACAATAGCATCAAAATGGCAATCGCGAATACTTTTTGACTTTCGAGGAAAAAACCATTATTCTGCCGATATTCTAGCCACCATAATTCCGCTGCACCTGTAGCTAGAATAATGCCGATGAGTGCATTGAATACAACTCCTCGAACTCTATCTTCAGTATAAAGGTCAACTCTCTATCCCCGCGCGTTTGGACGGGAGAGGCCGGCGAAATTTCAAAAAATGGTCATTTTGTCCTTCCAAAACAGACTTTTTCCTACGCAAGGAGAACGTAGCGACTGAGAAGCCCGCCCATTTAACTGTAGTATCCCCACATCTTCCCTAGTAATCACCGCAAAAATCCAGGAAATCCGGCGCAATTTTTTCTAACCCCAATTTTTGGGTACCTAAAATATTTGAGTCTCTAATTCCGTAAATAATGGGCATACCGAGGAACGGGATGCGGCACTGTATTTCCCTTTGACCTAATTCTTACACCATAGCATCAAAATGGCAATCGCGAACACTTTCTGATTTTCGAGAAAAAAAGGGGAAGGTAAAAACCACTATTCCGCCGACATTCTAGCCCCCATAACTCCGCTGCACGTGTAGTTAGGATAATGCCGATGAGTGCGTTGAATACAGATCCTCGAACTCTATCATCAGTATAAAGGACAACTCTCTATCTCCGCGCGTTTGGACGGGAGAGGCCGGCAAAATTTCAAAGAATGGTCATTTTGACCTTCCAAAACAGAATTTTCTACACAAGGAGAACGAAGCGACTCAGAGGCCCGCCCTTTTAACTGTAGTATCCCCACATCTTCCCTAGTAAACACCGCAAAAATCCAGGAAATCCGGCGCACTTTTTTCTAGCCCCAATTTTTGGGTACCTAGAATATTTGAGTCTCTAATTCCGGAAATAATGGCCATACCGAGGAACGGGACGCGGCCCTGTATTCCCCATTGACCTAATTCTTATACGATAGCATCAAAATGGCAATCGCGAACACTTTCTGATTTCCGAGAAAAAAAGGGGAAGGGTTTAAACCACTATACCGCCGACATTCTAGCCCCCATAACTCCGCTGCACGTGTAGTTAGGATAATGCCGATGAGTGCGTTGAGTACAGCTCCTCGAACTCTATCTTCAGTATAAAGGACAACTCTCTATCTCCGCGCGTTTGGACGGGAGAGGCCGGCAAAATTTCAAAAAATGGTCATTTTGACCTTCCAAAACAGAATTTTCTACACAAGGATAACGAAGCGACTCAGAGGCCCGCCCTTTTAACTGTAGTATCCCCACATCTTCCCTAGTAATCACCGCCAAAATCCAGGAAATCCGGCGCGCTTTTTTCTAGCCCCAATTTTTGGGTACCTAAAATATTTCAGTCTTTAATTCCGGAAATAATGGCCATACCGAGGAACGGGACGCGGCCCTGTATTCCCCATTGACCTAATTCTTACACGATAGCATCAAAATGGTAATCGCGAACACTTTCTGATTTTCGAGAAAATCTATTCCGCCGACATTCTAGCCCCCATAACTCCGCTGCACGTGTAGTTAGAATAATGCCGATGAGTGCGTTGAATACAGCTCCTCGAACTCTATCATCAGTATAAAGGACAACTCTCTATCCCCGTGCGTTTGGACGGGAGACGCCGGCAAAATTAAAAAAAAATGGTCATTTTGACCTTCCAAAACAGACTTATTTCTACACAAGGAGAACGAAGCGACTCAGAGGCCCGCCCTTTTAACTGTAATATCCCCACATCTTCCCTAGTAATCACCGCAAAAATCCAGCAAATCCGGCGCACTTTTTTCTAGCCCCAATTTTTGGGTACCTAAAATATTTGAGTCTCTAATTCCGTAAATAATGGCCATACCGAGGAACGGGATGCGGCCCTGTATTTCCCATTGACCTAATTCTTACACGATAGCATCAAAATGGCAATCGCGAACACTTTCTGATTTTCGAGAAAAAAAAGGGGAAGGGTTTAAACCACTATTCCGCCGACATTCTAGCCCCCATAACTCCGCTGCACCTGTAGTTAGGATAATGCCGATGAGTGCGTTGAATGCAGCTCCTCGAACTCTATCTTCAGTATAAAGGACAACTCTCTATCCCCGCGCGTTTGGACGGGAGAGACCGGCGAAATTTCAAAAAATGGTCATTTTGACCTTCCAAAACAGACTTTTTCCTACACAAGGAGAACGAAGCGACTCAGAGGCCCGCCCATTTAACTGTAGTATCCCCACATATTCCCTAGCAATCACCGCAAAAATCCAGGAAATCCGGCGCACTTTTCTCTAGCCCCAATTTTTGGGTACCTAAAATACTTGAGTCTCTAATTCCGGAAATAATGGCCATACCGAGGAATGGGATGCGGCCCTGCGTTCCCCATTGCCCTAATTCTTATACGATAGCATCAAAATGGCAATAGCGAATACATTTTGACTTGCGAGGAAAAAACCATTATTCTGCCGATATTCTAGCCCACATAATTCCGCTGCACCTGTAGTTAGAATAATGCCGATGAGTGCATTGAATACAGCTCCTCGAACTCTATCTTCAGTATAAAGGACAACTCTCTACCCCGCGCGTTTGGACGGGAGAGGCCTGCGAAATTTAAAAAAATGGTCATTTTGACCTTCCAAAACAGACTTTTTCCTACGCAAGGAGAACGAAGCGACTCAGAGGCCCGCCCTTTTAACTGTAGTATCCCCACATCTTCCCTAGTAAACACCGCAAAAATCCAGGAAATCCGGCGCACTATATTCTAGCCCCAATTTTTGGGTACCTAAAATATTTGAGTCTCTAATTCCGGAAATAATGGCCATACCGAGGAACGGGATGCGGCCCTGTATTCCCCATTGACCTAATTCTTACACGATAGCATCAAGCCCCCATAATTCCGCTGCACCTGTAGTTAGAATAATGCCGATGAGTGCGTTGAATACAGCTCCTCGAACTCTATCTTCAGTATAAAGGACAACTCTCTATCCCCGCGCGTTTGGACAGGAGAGGCCGGCAAAATTTCAAAAAATGGTCATTTTGACCTTCCAAAACAGACTTTTTTTCTACACAAGGAGAACGAAGCGACTCAGAGGGCCACCCTTTTAACTGTAGTATCCCCACATCTTCCCTAGTAATCACAAAATCCAGCAAATCCGGCGCACTTTTTTCTAGACCCAATTTTTGGGTACCTAAAATATTTGAGTCTCTAATTCCGTAAATAATGGCCATACCGAGGAACGGGATGCGGCCCTGTATTTCCCATTGACCTAATTCTTACACGATAGCATCAAAATGGCAATCGCGAACACTTTCTGATTTTCGAGAAAAAAAGGGGAATTTCGCCGACATTCCAGCCCCCATAACTCCGCTGCACCTATAGTTAGGATAATGCCGATGAGTGCGTTGAATGCAGCTCCTCGAACTCTATCTTCAGTATAAAGGACAACTCTCTATCCCCGCGCGTTTGGACGGGAGAGGCCGGCGAAATTAAAACAAAATGGTCATTTTGACCTTCCAAAACAGACTTTTTCCTACACAAGGAGAACGAAGCGACTCAGAGGCCCGCCCATTTAACTGTAGTATCCCCACATCTTCCCTAGTAATCACCGCAAAAATTCAGCAAATCCGGCGCACTTTTTTCTAACCCCAATTTTTGGGTACCTAAAATATTTGAGTCTCTAATTCCGTAAATAATGGGCATACCGAGGAACGGGATGCGGCCCTGTATTTCCCATTGACCTAATTCTTACACGATAGCATCAAAATGGCAATCGCGAACACTTTCTGATTTTCGAGAAAAAAAGGGGAAGGGTTAAACCACTATTCCGCCGACATTCTAGCCCCCATAACTGCGCTCTACCTGTAGTTAGGATAATGCCGATGAGTGCGTTGAATGCAGCTCCTCGAACTCTATCTTCAGTATAAAGGACAACTCTCTATCCCGGCGCGTTTGGACGGGAGAAGCCGGCGAAATTTCAAAAAATGGTCATTTTGACCTTCCAAAACAGACTTTTTTCTACACAAGGAGAAAGAAGCGATTCAGAGGCCCGCCCTTTTAACTGTAGTATCCCCACATCTTCCCTAGTAATCACCGCAAAAATCCCGCAAATCCGGCGCACTTTTTTCTAGCCCCAATTTTTGGGTACCTAAAATATTTGAGTCTTTAATTCCGTAAATAATGGCCATACCGAGGAACGGGATGCGGCCCTGTATTTCCCATTGACCTAATTCTTACACGATAGCATCAAAATGGCAATCGCGAATACTTTTTGATTTTCGAGGAAAAAACCACTATTCTGCCGATATTCTAGCCCCCATAATTCCGCTGCACCTGTAGTTAGAATAATGCCGATGAGTGCGTTGAATACAGCTCCTCGAACTCTATCTTCAGTATAAAGGACAACTCTCTATCCCCGCGCGTTTGGACAGGAGAGGCCGGCAAAATTTCAAAAAATGGTCATTTTGACCTTCCAAAACAGACTTTTTTCTACACAAGGAGAAAGAAGCGACTCAGAGGCCCGCCCTTCTAACTGTAGTATCCCCACATCTTCCCTAGTAATCACCGCAAAAAAATCCAGCAAATCCGGCGCACTTTTTTCTAGCCCCAATTTTTGGGTACCTAAAATATTTGAGTCTCTAATTCCGGAAATAATGGCCATACCGAGGAACGGGACGCGGCCCTGTATTCCCCATTGACCTAATTCTTACACGATAGCACCAAAATGGCAATCGCGAACACTTTCTGATTTTCGAGAAAAAAAGGGGAAGGTAAAAACCACTATTCCGCCGACATTCTAGCCCCGATACCTCCGCTGCACGTGTAGTTGGATAATGCCGATGAGTGCGTTGAATACAGCTCCTTGAACTCTATCTTCAGTATAAAGGACAACTCTCTATCTCCGCGCGTTTGGACGGGAGAGGCCGGCAAAATTTCAAAAAATGGTCATTTTGACCTTCCAAAACAGACTTTTTTCTACACAAGGAGAACGAAGCGACTCAGAGGCCCGCCCTTTTAACTGTAGTATCCTGACATCTTCCCTAGTAAACACCGCAAAATACCAGGAAATCCGGCGCACTTTTTCTAGCCCCAATTTTTGGGTACCTAAAATATTTGAGTCTCTAATTCCGGAAATAATGGCCATACCGAGGAACGGGACGCGGCCCTGTATTCCCCATTGACCTAATTCTTATACGATAGCATCAAAATGGCAATCGCGAACAATTTCTGATTTTCGAGAAAAAAAGGGGAAGGGTTTAATAAACAACTATTCCGCCGACATTCTAGCCCCCATAAATCCGCTGCACGTGTAGTTAGGATAATGCCGATGAGTGCGTTGAATACAGCTCCTCGAACTCTATCTTCAGTACAAAGGACAACTCTCAATCTCCGCGCGTTTGGACGGGAGAGGCCGGCAAAATTTAAAAAAAAAATGGTCATTTTGACCTTCCAAAACAGAATTTTCTACACAAGGAGAACGAAGCGACTCAGAGGCCCGCCCTTTTAACTGTAGTATCCCCACATCTTCCCTAGTAATCACCGCAAAAATCCAGGAAATCCGGCGCACTTTTTTCTAGCCTCAATTTTTGGGTACCTAAAATATTTGAGTCTCTAATTCCGGAAATAATGGCCATACCGAGGAACGGGATGCGGCCCTGTATTTCCCATTGACCTAATTGTTACACGATAGCATCAAAATGGCAATCGCGAACACTTTCTGATTTTCGAGAAAAAAAGGGGAAGGTAAAAACCACTATTCCGCCGACATTCTATCCCCCATACCTCCGCTGCACGTGTAGTTAGAATAATGCCGATGAGTGCGTTGAATACAGCTCCTCGAACTCTATCTTCAGTATAAAGGACAACTCTCTATCCCCGCGCGTTTGGACGGGAGAGGCCGGCAAAATTAAAAAAAAATGGTCATTTTGACCTTCCAAAACAGACATTTTTCTACACAAGGAGAACGAAGCGACTCAGAGGCCCGCACTTTTAACTGTAGTATCCCCACATCTTCCCTAGTAATCACCGCAAAAATCCAGCAAATCCGGCGCAATTTTTTCTAACCCCAATTTTTGGGTACCTAAAATATTTGAGTCTCTAATTCCGTAAATAATGGGCATACCGAGGAACGGGATGCGGCACTGTATTTCCCATTGACCTAATTCTTACACGATAGCATCAAAATGGCAATCGCGAACACTTTCTGATTTTCGAGAAAAAAAGGGGATGGTAAAAACCACTATTCCGCCGACATTCTAGCCCCCATAACTCCGCTGCACGTGTAGTTAGGATAATGCCGATGAGTGCGTTGAATACAGCTCCTCGAACTCTATCATCAGTATAAAGGACAACTCTCTATCTCCGCGCGTTTGGACGGGAGAGGCCGGCAAAATTTCAAAAAATGGTCATTTTGACCTTCCAAAACAGAATTTTCTACACAAGGAGAACGAAGCGACTCAGAGGCCCGCCCTTTTAACTGTAGTATCCCCACATCTTCCCTAGTAATCACCGCAAAAATCCAGGAAATCCGACGCACTTTTTTCTAGCCCCAATTTTTGGGTACCTAAAATATTTGAGTCTTTAATTCCGGAAATAATGGCCATACCGAGGAACGGGACGCGGCCCTGTATTCCCCATTGACCTAATTCTTATACGATAGCATCAAAATGGCAATCGCGAAAACTTTCTGATTTTCGAGAAAAAAAGGGGAAGGGTTTAAACCACTATTCTGCCCACATTCTAGCCCCCATAACTCCGCTGCACCTGTAGTTAGGATAATGCCGATGAGTGCGTTGAATACAGCTCCTCGAACTCTATCATCAGTATAAAGGACAACTCTCTATCCCCGTGCGTTTGGACGGGAGAGGCCGGCAAAATTTCAAAAAATCGTCATTTTGACCTTCCAAAACAGACTTATTTCTACACAAGGAGAACGAAGCGACTCAGAGGCCCGCCCTTTTAACTGTAATATCCCCACATCTTCCCTAGTAATCACCGCAAAAATCCAGCAAATCCGGCGCACTTTTTTCTAGCCCCGAATTTTGGGTACCTAAAATATTTGAGTCTCTAATTCCGGAAATAATGGCCATACCGAGGAACGGGACGCGGCCGTGTATTCCCCATTGACCTAATTCTTATACGATAGCATCAAAATGGCAATCGCGAATACTTTTTGATTTTCGAGGAAAAAACCACTATTCTGCCGATATTCTAGCCCCCATAATTCCGCTGCACCTGTAGTTAGAATAATGCCGATGAGTGCGTTGAATACAGCTCCTCGAACTCTATCTTCAGTATAAAGGACAACTCTCTATCCCCGCGCGTTTGGACAGGAGAGGCCGGCAAAATTTCAAAAAATGGTCATTTTGACCTTCCAAAACAGACTTTTTTCTACACAAGGAGAAAGAAGCGACTCAGAGGCCCGCCCTTCTAACTGTAGTATCCCCACATCTTCCCTAGTAATCACCGCAAAAAAATCCAGCAAATCCGGCGCACTTTTTTCTAGCCCCAATTTTTGGGTACCTAAAATATTTGAGTCTCTAATTCCGGAAATAATGGCCATACCGAGGAACGGGACGCGGCCCTGTATTCCCCATTGACCTAATTCTTACACGATAGCACCAAAATGGCAATCGCGAACACTTTCTGATTTTCGAGAAAAAAAGGGGAAGGTAAAAACCACTATTCCGCCGACATTCTAGCCCCGATACCTCCGCTGCACGTGTAGTTGGATAATGCCGATGAGTGCGTTGAATACAGCTCCTTGAACTCTATCTTCAGTATAAAGGACAACTCTCTATCTCCGCGCGTTTGGACGGGAGAGGCCGGCAAAATTTCAAAAAATGGTCATTTTGACCTTCCAAAACAGACTTTTTTCTACACAAGGAGAACGAAGCGACTCAGAGGCCCGCCCTTTTAACTGTAGTATCCTGACATCTTCCCTAGTAAACACCGCAAAATACCAGGAAATCCGGCGCACTTTTTCTAGCCCCAATTTTTGGGTACCTAAAATATTTGAGTCTCTAATTCCGGAAATAATGGCCATACCGAGGAACGGGACGCGGCCCTGTATTCCCCTTTGACCTAATTCTTATACGATAGCATCAAAATGGCAATCGCGAACAATTTCTGATTTTCGAGAAAAAAAGGGGAAGGGTTTAATAAACAACTATTCCGCCGACATTCTAGCCCCCATAAATCCGCTGCACGTGTAGTTAGGATAATGCCGATGAGTGCGTTGAATACAGCTCCTCGAACTCTATCTTCAGTACAAAGGACAACTCTCAATCTCCGCGCGTTTGGACGGGAGAGGCCGGCAAAATTTAAAAAAAAAATGGTCATTTTGACCTTCCAAAACAGAATTTTCTACACAAGGAGAACGAAGCGACTCAGAGGCCCGCCCTTTTAACTGTAGTATCCCCACATCTTCCCTAGTAATCACCGCAAAAATCCAGGAAATCCGGCGCACTTTTTTCTAGCCTCAATTTTTGGGTACCTAAAATATTTGAGTCTCTAATTCCGGAAATAATGGCCATACCGAGGAACGGGATGCGGCCCTGTATTTCCCATTGACCTAATTGTTACACGATAGCATCAAAATGGCAATCGCGAACACTTTCTGATTTTCGAGAAAAAAAGGGGAAGGTAAAAACCACTATTCCGCCGACATTCTATCCCCCATACCTCCGCTGCACGTGTAGTTAGAATAATGCCGATGAGTGCGTTGAATACAGCTCCTCGAACTCTATCTTCAGTATAAAGGACAACTCTCTATCCCCGCGCGTTTGGACGGGAGAGGCCGGCAAAATTAAAAAAAAATGGTCATTTTGACCTTCCAAAACAGACATTTTTCTACACAAGGAGAACGAAGCGACTCAGAGGCCCGCACTTTTAACTGTAGTATCCCCACATCTTCCCTAGTAATCACCGCAAAAATCCAGCAAATCCGGCGCAATTTTTTCTAACCCCAATTTTTGGGTACCTAAAATATTTGAGTCTCTAATTCCGTAAATAATGGGCATACCGAGGAACGGGATGCGGCACTGTATTTCCCATTGACCTAATTCTTACACGATAGCATCAAAATGGCAATCGCGAACACTTTCTGATTTTCGAGAAAAAAAGGGGATGGTAAAAACCACTATTCCGCCGACATTCTAGCCCCCATAACTCCGCTGCACGTGTAGTTAGGATAATGCCGATGAGTGCGTTGAGTACAGCTCCTCGAACTCTATGTTCAGTATAAAGGACAACTCTCTATCTCCGCGCGTTTGGACGGGAGAGGCCGGCAAAATTTCAAAAAATGGTCATTTTGACCTTCCAAAACAGAATTTTCTACACAAGGAGAACGAAGCGACTCAGAGGCCCGCCCTTTTAACTGTAGTATCCCCACATCTTCCCTAGTAATCACCGCAAAAATCCAGGAAATCCGACGCACTTTTTTCTAGCCCCAATTTTTGGGTACCTAAAATATTTGAGTCTTTAATTCCGGAAATAATGGCCATACCGAGGAACGGGACGCGGCCCTGTATTCCCCATTGACCTAATTCTTACACGATAGCATCAAAATGGCAATCGCGAAAACTTTCTGATTTTCGAGAAAAAAAGGGGAAGGGTTTAAACCACTATTCTGCCCACATTCTAGCCCCCATAACTCCGCAGCACCTGTAGTTAGGATAATGCCGATGAGTGCGTTGAATACAGCTCCTCGAACTCTATCATCAGTATAAAGTACAACTCTCTATCCCCGTGCGTTTGGACGGGAGAGGCCGGCAAAATTTCAAAAAATGGTCATTTTGACCTTCCAAAACAGACTTATTTCTACACAAGGAGAACGAAGCGACTCAGAGGCCCGCCCTTTTAACTGTAATATCCCCACATCTTCCCTAGTAATCACCGCAAAAATCCAGCAAATCCGGCGCACTTTTTTCTAGCCCCGAATTTTGGGTACCTAAAATATTTGAGTCTCTAATTCCGGAAATAATGGCCATACCGAGGAACGGGACGCGGCCGTGTATTCCCCATTGACCTAATTCTTATACGATAGCATCAAAATGGCAATCGCGAATACTTTTTGATTTTCGAGGAAAAAACCACTATTCTGCCGATATTCTAGCCCCTATAATTCCGCTGCACCTGTAGTTAGAATAATGCCGATGAGTGCGTTGAATACAGCTCCTCGAACTCTATCTTCAGTATAAAGGACAACTCTCTATCCCCGCGCGTTTGGACAGGAGAGGCCGGCAAAATATCAAAAAATGGTAATTTTGACCTTCCAAAACAGACTTTTTTCTACACAAGGAGAAAGAAGCGACTCAGAGGCCCGCCCTTCTAACTGTAGTATCCCCACATCTTCCCTAGTAATCACCGCAAAAAAATCCAGCAAATCCGGCGCACTTTTTTCTAGCCCCAATTTTTGGGTACCTAAAATATTTGAGTCTCTAATTCCGTAAATAATGGCCATACCGAGGAACGGGATGCGGCCCTGTATTTCCCATTGACCTAATTCTTACACGATAGCATCAAAATGGCAATCGCGAACACTTTCTGATTTTCGAGAAAAAAAGGGGGAGGGTTTAAACCACTATTCCGCCGACATTCTAGCCCCCATAGCTCCGCTGCACCTGTAGTTAGGATAATGCCGATGAGTGCGTTGAATGCAGCTCCTCGAACTCTATCTTCAGTATAAAGGACAACTCTCTATCCCCGCGCGTTTGGACGGGAGAGGCCGGCGAAATTTCAAAAAATGGTCATTTTGACCTTCCAAAACAGACTTTTTCCTACACAAGGAGAACGAAGCGACTCAGAGGCCCGCCCATTTAACTGTAGTATCCCCACATCTAACTTAGTAATCACCGCAAAAATCCAGGAAATCCGGCGCACTTTTCTCTAGCCACAATTTTTGGGTACCTACAATACTTGAGTCTCTAATTCCGGAAATAATGCCAATACCGAGGAATGGGATGCGGCCCTGTATTCCCCATTGCCCTAATTCTTATTCGATAGCATCAAAATGGCAATCGCGAATACTTTTTGATTTTCGAGGAAAAAACCACTATTCTGCCGATATTCTAGCCCCCATAATTCCGCTGCACCTGTAGTTAGAATAATGCCGATGAGTGCGTTGAATACAGCTCCTCGAACTCTATCTTCAGTATAAAGGACAACTCTCTATCCCCGCGCGTTTGGACAGGAGAGGCCGGCAAAATTTAAAAAAATAGTCATTTTGACCTTCCAAAACAGACTTTTTTTCTACACAAGGAGAACGAAGCGACTCAGAGGCCCGCCCTTTTAACTGTAGTATCCCCACATCTTCCCTAGTAATCACAAAATCCAGCAAATCCGGCGCACTTTTTTCTAGCCCCAAATTTTGGGTACCTAAACTATTTGAGTCTCTAATTCCGGAAATAATGGCCATACCGAGGAACGGGATGCGGCCCTGTATTCCCCATTGACCTAATTCTTATACGATAGCATCAAAATGGCAATCGCGAACACTTTCTGATATTCGAGAAAAAAAGGGGAAGGGTTTTTAAACCACTATTCCGCCGACATTCTAGCCCCCATAACTCCGCTGCACCTGTAGTTAGGATAGTGCCGATGAGTGCGTTGAATGCAGCTCCTCGAACTCTATCTTCAGTATAAAGGACAACTCTCTATCCCCGCGCGTTTGGACGGGAGAGGCCGGCGAAATTTCAAAAAATGGTCATTTTGACCTTCCAAAACAGACTTTTTCCTACACAAGGAGAACGAAGCGACTCAGAGGCCCGCCCATTTAACTGTAGTATCCCCACATCTTCCCTAGTAATCACCGCAAAAATCCAGGAAATCCGGCGCACTTTTCTCTAGCCCCAATTTTTGGGTACCTAAAATACTTGAGTCTCTAATTCCGGAAATAATGGCCATACCGAGGAATGGGATGCGGCCCTGCGTTCCCCATTGCCCTAATTCTTATACAATAGCATCAAAATGGCAATCGCGAATACTTTTTGACTTTCGAGGAAAAAACCATTATTCTGCCGATATTCTAGCCACCATAATTCCGCTGCACCTGTAGCTAGAATAATGCCGATGAGTGCATTGAATACAACTCCTCGAACTCTATCTTCAGTATAAAGGTCAACTCTCTATCCCCGCGCGTTTGGACGGGAGAGGCCGGCGAAATTTCAAAAAATGGTCATTTTGTCCTTCCAAAACAGACTTTTTCCTACGCAAGGAGAACGTAGCGACTGAGAAGCCCGCCCATTTAACTGTAGTATCCCCACATCTTCCCTAGTAATCACCGCAAAAATCCAGGAAATCCGGCGCAATTTTTTCTAACCCCAATTTTTGGGTACCTAAAATATTTGAGTCTCTAATTCCGTAAATAATGGGCATACCGAGGAACGGGATGCGGCACTGTATTTCCCTTTGACCTAATTCTTACACCATAGCATCAAAATGGCAATCGCGAACACTTTCTGATTTTCGAGAAAAAAAGGGGAAGGTAAAAACCACTATTCCGCCGACATTCTAGCCCCCATAACTCCGCTGCACGTGTAGTTAGGATAATGCCGATGAGTGCGTTGAATACAGATCCTCGAACTCTATCATCAGTATAAAGGACAACTCTCTATCTCCGCGCGTTTGGACGGGAGAGGCCGGCAAAATTTCAAAGAATGGTCATTTTGACCTTCCAAAACAGAATTTTCTACACAAGGAGAACGAAGCGACTCAGAGGCCCGCCCTTTTAACTGTAGTATCCCCACATCTTCCCTAGTAAACACCGCAAAAATCCAGGAAATCCGGCGCACTTTTTTCTAGCCCCAATTTTTGGGTACCTAGAATATTTGAGTCTCTAATTCCGGAAATAATGGCCATACCGAGGAACGGGACGCGGCCCTGTATTCCCCATTGACCTAATTCTTATACGATAGCATCAAAATGGCAATCGCGAACACTTTCTGATTTCCGAGAAAAAAAGGGGAAGGGTTTAAACCACTATACCGCCGACATTCTAGCCCCCATAACTCCGCTGCACGTGTAGTTAGGATAATGCCGATGAGTGCGTTGAGTACAGCTCCTCGAACTCTATCTTCAGTATAAAGGACAACTCTCTATCTCCGCGCGTTTGGACGGGAGAGGCCGGCAAAATTTCAAAAAATGGTCATTTTGACCTTCCAAAACAGAATTTTCTACACAAGGATAACGAAGCGACTCAGAGGCCCGCCCTTTTAACTGTAGTATCCCCACATCTTCCCTAGTAATCACCGCCAAAATCCAGGAAATCCGGCGCGCTTTTTTCTAGCCCCAATTTTTGGGTACCTAAAATATTTCAGTCTTTAATTCCGGAAATAATGGCCATACCGAGGAACGGGACGCGGCCCTGTATTCCCCATTGACCTAATTCTTACACGATAGCATCAAAATGGTAATCGCGAACACTTTCTGATTTTCGAGAAAATCTATTCCGCCGACATTCTAGCCCCCATAACTCCGCTGCACGTGTAGTTAGAATAATGCCGATGAGTGCGTTGAATACAGCTCCTCGAACTCTATCATCAGTATAAAGGACAACTCTCTATCCCCGTGCGTTTGGACGGGAGACGCCGGCAAAATTAAAAAAAAATGGTCATTTTGACCTTCCAAAACAGACTTATTTCTACACAAGGAGAACGAAGCGACTCAGAGGCCCGCCCTTTTAACTGTAATATCCCCACATCTTCCCTAGTAATCACCGCAAAAATCCAGCAAATCCGGCGCACTTTTTTCTAGCCCCAATTTTTGGGTACCTAAAATATTTGAGTCTCTAATTCCGTAAATAATGGCCATACCGAGGAACGGGATGCGGCCCTGTATTTCCCATTGACCTAATTCTTACACGATAGCATCAAAATGGCAATCGCGAACACTTTCTGATTTTCGAGAAAAAAAAGGGGAAGGGTTTAAACCACTATTCCGCCGACATTCTAGCCCCCATAACTCCGCTGCACCTGTAGTTAGGATAATGCCGATGAGTGCGTTGAATGCAGCTCCTCGAACTCTATCTTCAGTATAAAGGACAACTCTCTATCCCCGCGCGTTTGGACGGGAGAGACCGGCGAAATTTCAAAAAATGGTCATTTTGACCTTCCAAAACAGACTTTTTCCTACACAAGGAGAACGAAGCGACTCAGAGGCCCGCCCATTTAACTGTAGTATCCCCACATATTCCCTAGCAATCACCGCAAAAATCCAGGAAATCCGGCGCACTTTTCTCTAGCCCCAATTTTTGGGTACCTAAAATACTTGAGTCTCTAATTCCGGAAATAATGGCCATACCGAGGAATGGGATGCGGCCCTGCGTTCCCCATTGCCCTAATTCTTATACGATAGCATCAAAATGGCAATAGCGAATACATTTTGACTTGCGAGGAAAAAACCATTATTCTGCCGATATTCTAGCCCACATAATTCCGCTGCACCTGTAGTTAGAATAATGCCGATGAGTGCATTGAATACAGCTCCTCGAACTCTATCTTCAGTATAAAGGACAACTCTCTACCCCGCGCGTTTGGACGGGAGAGGCCTGCGAAATTTAAAAAAATGGTCATTTTGACCTTCCAAAACAGACTTTTTCCTACGCAAGGAGAACGAAGCGACTCAGAGGCCCGCCCTTTTAACTGTAGTATCCCCACATCTTCCCTAGTAAACACCGCAAAAATCCAGGAAATCCGGCGCACTATATTCTAGCCCCAATTTTTGGGTACCTAAAATATTTGAGTCTCTAATTCCGGAAATAATGGCCATACCGAGGAACGGGATGCGGCCCTGTATTCCCCATTGACCTAATTCTTACACGATAGCATCAAGCCCCCATAATTCCGCTGCACCTGTAGTTAGAATAATGCCGATGAGTGCGTTGAATACAGCTCCTCGAACTCTATCTTCAGTATAAAGGACAACTCTCTATCCCCGCGCGTTTGGACAGGAGAGGCCGGCAAAATTTCAAAAAATGGTCATTTTGACCTTCCAAAACAGACTTTTTTTCTACACAAGGAGAACGAAGCGACTCAGAGGGCCACCCTTTTAACTGTAGTATCCCCACATCTTCCCTAGTAATCACAAAATCCAGCAAATCCGGCGCACTTTTTTCTAGACCCAATTTTTGGGTACCTAAAATATTTGAGTCTCTAATTCCGTAAATAATGGCCATACCGAGGAACGGGATGCGGCCCTGTATTTCCCATTGACCTAATTCTTACACGATAGCATCAAAATGGCAATCGCGAACACTTTCTGATTTTCGAGAAAAAAAGGGGAATTTCGCCGACATTCCAGCCCCCATAACTCCGCTGCACCTATAGTTAGGATAATGCCGATGAGTGCGTTGAATGCAGCTCCTCGAACTCTATCTTCAGTATAAAGGACAACTCTCTATCCCCGCGCGTTTGGACGGGAGAGGCCGGCGAAATTAAAACAAAATGGTCATTTTGACCTTCCAAAACAGACTTTTTCCTACACAAGGAGAACGAAGCGACTCAGAGGCCCGCCCATTTAACTGTAGTATCCCCACATCTTCCCTAGTAATCACCGCAAAAATTCAGCAAATCCGGCGCACTTTTTTCTAACCCCAATTTTTGGGTACCTAAAATATTTGAGTCTCTAATTCCGTAAATAATGGGCATACCGAGGAACGGGATGCGGCCCTGTATTTCCCATTGACCTAATTCTTACACGATAGCATCAAAATGGCAATCGCGAACACTTTCTGATTTTCGAGAAAAAAAGGGGAAGGGTTAAACCACTATTCCGCCGACATTCTAGCCCCCATAACTGCGCTCTACCTGTAGTTAGGATAATGCCGATGAGTGCGTTGAATGCAGCTCCTCGAACTCTATCTTCAGTATAAAGGACAACTCTCTATCCCGGCGCGTTTGGACGGGAGAAGCCGGCGAAATTTCAAAAAATGGTCATTTTGACCTTCCAAAACAGACTTTTTTCTACACAAGGAGAAAGAAGCGATTCAGAGGCCCGCCCTTTTAACTGTAGTATCCCCACATCTTCCCTAGTAATCACCGCAAAAATCCCGCAAATCCGGCGCACTTTTTTCTAGCCCCAATTTTTGGGTACCTAAAATATTTGAGTCTTTAATTCCGTAAATAATGGCCATACCGAGGAACGGGATGCGGCCCTGTATTTCCCATTGACCTAATTCTTACACGATAGCATCAAAATGGCAATCGCGAACACTTTCTGATTTTCGAGAAAAAAAGGGGAATTTCGCCGACATTCCAGCCCCCATAACTCCGCTGCACCTATAGTTAGGATAATGCCGATGAGTGCGTTGAATGCAGCTCCTCGAACTCTATCTTCAGTATAAAGGACAACTCTCTATCCCCGCGCGTTTGGACGGGAGAGGCCGGCGAAATTAAAAAAAATGGTCATTTTGACCTTCCAAAACAGACTTTTTCCTACACAAGGAGAACGAAGCGACTCAGAGGCCCGCCCATTTAACTGTAGTATCCCCACATCTTCCCTAGTAATCACCGCAAAAATTCAGCAAATCCGGCGCACTTTTTTCTAACCCCAATTTTTGGGTACCTAAAATATTTGAGTCTCTAATTCCGGAAATAATGGCCATACCGAGGAACGGGATGCGGCCCTGTATTTCCCATTGACCTAATTCTTACACGATAGCATCAAAATGGCAATCGCGAACACTTTCTGATTTTCGAGAAAAAAAGAGATTCCGCCGACATTCTAGCCCCCATAACTCCGCTGCACCTGTAGTTAGGATAATGCCGATGAGTGCGTTGAATGCAGCTCCTCGAACTCTATCTTGAGCATAAAGGACAACTCTCTCTCCCCGCGCGTTTGGACGGGAGAGGCCGGCGAAATTTCAAAAAATGGTCATTTTGACCTTCCAAAACAGACTTTTTCCTACATAAGGAGAAAGAAGCGACTCAGAGGCCCGCCCTTTTAACTGTAGTATCCCCACATCTTCCCTAGTAATCACCGCAAAAATTCAGCAAATCCGGCGCACTTTTTTCTAACCCCAATTTTTGGGTACCTAAAATATTTGAGTCTCTAATTCCGGAAATAATGGCCATACCGAGGAATGGGATGCGGCCCTGTATTCCCCATTGCCCTAATTCTTATACGATAGCATCAAAATGGCAATCGCGAACACTTTCTGATTTTCGAGAAAAAAAGTTCCGCCGACATTCTAGCCCCATAACTCCGCTGCACCTGTAGTCAGAATAATGCCGATGAGTGCGTTGAATACAGCTCCTCGAACTCTATCTTCAGTATAAAGGACAACTCTCTATCCCCGCGCGTTTGGACGGGAGAGGCCGGCAAAATTTCAAAAAATGGTCATTTTGACCTTCCAAAACAGACTTTTTTCTACATAAGGAGAAAGAAGCGACTCAGAGGCCCGCCCTTTTAACTGTAGTATCCCCATATCTTCCCTAGTAATCACCGCAAAAATTCAGCAAATCCGGCGCACTTTTTTCTAACCCCAATTTTTGGGTACCTAAAATATTTGAGTCTCTAATTCCGGAAATAATGGCCATACCGAGGAACGGGATGCGGCCCTGTATTTCCCATTGACCTAATTCTTACACGATAGCATCAAAATGGCAATCGCGATCACTTTCTGATTTTCGAGAAAAAAAGAGATTCCGCCGACATTCTAGCCCCCATAACTCCGCTGCACCTGTAGTTAGGATAATGCCGATGAGTGCGTTGAATGCAGCTCCTCGAACTCTATCTTGAGTATAAAGGACAACTCTCTATCCCCGCGCGTTTGGACGGGAGAGGCCGGCGAAATTTAAAAAAATGGTCATTTTGACCTTCCAAAACAGACTTTTTCCTACACAAGGAGAACGAAGCGACTCAGAGGCCCGCCCATTTAACTGTAGTATCCCCACATCTTCCCTAGTAATCACCGCAAAAATCCAGGAAATCCGGCGCACTTTTCTCTAGCCCCAATTTTTGGGTACCTAAAATACTTGAGTCTCTAATTCCGGAAATAATGGCCATACCGAGGAATGGGATGCGGCCCTGTATTCCCCATTGCCCTAATTCTTATACGATAGCATCAAAATGGCAATCGCGAACACTTTCTGATTTTCGAGAAAAAAAGTTCCGCCGACATTCTAGCCCCCATAACTCCGCTGCACCTGTAGGTAGAATAATGCCGATGAGTGCGTTGAATACAGCTCCTCGAACTCTATCTTCAGTATAAAGGACAACTCTCTATCCCCGCGCGTTTGGACGGGAGAGGCCGGCAAAATTTCAAAAAATGGTCATTTTGACCTTCCAAAACAGACTTTTTTCTACATAAGGAGAAAGAAGCGACTCAGAGGCCCGCCCTTTTAACTGTAGTATCCCCACATCTTCCCTAGTAATCACCGCAAAAATCCAGCAAATCCGGCGCACTTTTTTCTAACCCCAATTTTTGGGTACCTAAAATATTTGAGTCTCTAATTCCGTAAATAATGGGCATACCGAGGAACGGGATGCGGCCCTGTATTTCCCATTGACCTAATTCTTACACGATAGCATCAAAATGGCAATCGCGAACACTTTCTGATTTTCGAGAAAAAAAGAGAAATTCTGCAGAAATTCTAGCCCCCATAACTCCGCTGCACCTGTAGTTAGGATAATGCCGATGAGTGCGTTGAATACAGCTCCTCGAACTCTATCTTCAGTATAAAGGACAACTCTCTATCTCCGCGCGTTTGGACGGGAGAGGCCGGCGAAATTAAAAAAAATGGTCATTTTGACCTTCCAAAACTGACTTTTTTCTACACAAGGAGAACGAAGCGACTCAGAGGCCCGCCCATTTAACTGTAGTATCCCCACATCTTCCCTAGTAATCACCGCAAAAATCCAGGAAATCCGGCGCACTTTTCTCTAGCCCCAATTTTTGGGTACCTAAAATACTTGAGTCTCTAATTCAGGAAATAATGGCCATACCGAGGAATGGGATGCGGCCCTGTATTCCCCATTGCCCTAATTCTTATACGATAGCATCAAAATGGCAATCGCGAACACTTTCTGATTTTCGAGAAAAAAAGTTCCGCCGACATTCTAGCCCCCATAACTCCGCTGCACCTGTAGTTAGAATAATGCCGATTAGTGCGTTGAATACAGCTCCTCGAACTCTATCTTCAGTATAAAGGACAACTCTCTATCCCCGCGCGTTTGGACGGGAGAGGCCGGCAAAATTTCAAAAAATGGTCATTTTGACCTTCCAAAACAGACTTTTTTCTACATAAGGAGAAAGAAGCGACTCAGAGGCCCGCCCTTTTAACTGTAGTATCCCCACATCTTCCCTAGTAATCACCGCAAAAATCCAGCAAATCCGGCGCACTTTTTTCTAACCCCAATTTTTGGGTACCTAAAATATTTGAGTCTCTAATTCCGTAAATAATGGGCATACCGAGGAACGGGATGCGGCCCTGTATTTCCCATTGACCTAATTCTTACACGATAGCATCAAAATGGCAATCGCGAACACTTTCTGATTTTCGAGAAAAAAAGAGGAAGGGTTTAAACCACCATTCTGCAGACATTCTAGCCCCCATAACTCCGCTGCACCTGTAGTTAGGATAATGCCGATGAGTGCGTTGAATACAGCTCCTCGAACTCTATCTTCAGTATAAAGGACAACTCTCTATCTCCGCGCGTTTGGACGGGAGAGGCCGGCGAAATTTAAAAAAATGGTCATTTTGACCTTCCAAAACTGACTTTTTTCTACACAAGGAGAACGAAGCGACTCAGAGGCCCGCCCACTCTATATGCATTTCTGGATTCGCCCATACGTGCTACATGTCCTGCCCACCTCAAACGTCTGGATTTTATGTTCCTAATTATGTCAGGTGAAGAATACAATGCGTGCAGCTCTGCGTTGTGGAACTTTCTCCATTCTCCTGTAACTTCATCCCTCTTAGCCCCGAATATTTTCCTAAGAACATTATTCTCAAACACCCTTAATCTCTGTTCCTCTCTCAAAGTGAGAGACCAAATTTCACAACCATACAGAACAACCGGTAATATAACTGTTTTATAAATTCTAACTTTCAGATTTTTTGACAGAAGACTAGATGACAAAAGCTTCTCAACCGAATAATATCATGCATTTTCCATATTTATTCTGCGTTTAATTTCTTCCCGAGTGTCATTTATATTTGTTACTGTTGCTCCAAGATATTTGAATTTTTCCACCTCTTCGAAAGATAAATCTCCAATTTTTATTGTTCCATTTCGTACAATAATCTGGTCACGAGACATAATCATATACTTTGTCTTTTCGGGATTTACTTCCAAACCGATCGCTTTACTTGCTTCAACTAGAATTTCCGCGTTTTCCCTAATCGTTTGTGGATTTTCTCCTAACATATTCACGTCATCCGCATAGACAAGAAGCTGATGTAACCCATTCAATTCCAAACCCTGCCTGTTATCCTGAACTTTCCTAATGGCATATTCTAGAGCGAAGTTAAAAAGTAAAGGTGATAGTGCATCTCCCTGCTTTAGCCCGCAGTGAATTGGAAAAGCATCAGATAGAAACTGACCTATACGGACTCTGCTGTAAGTTTGACTAAGACACATTTTAATCATTGGAATTACATACAAAAGAGAACAACAAAGAGTATACAGTAAACATTATTTTATATTTAAATATAAAAGTACAAACATGTATTAAATGTTATTTAATTATAGTCTATATATACAAAGTATTTATTTACAATTCACAGTAACAAGTTGATATCTTTGTACCCTCCACATGTCATTCAAGCCATTCATTAGAAAAAGATAGCTAACATATTAAAACGACAGCTAAAATTTCAGTCTTTACAGTGTGTGGAATTGTGAACAGCTTTAAAAAACCTTTTGGCAAAAGCCAGTGTAAATTGTTTACAAAATACATGTAATTATTTAAAATTACAGGCAAACTGCCATAATGGCACAAAGAGTTCTGTATGGCAGTAAATGTGATAGACCTACGCTGAAACAGAATCATAGGAAGAAATATCTCTTGCCTAGCCACTTTTGCCCACAACCAACTATTGTTATTAGTTCTTGCTGATGTAGGTCTCCTCCACAAAAGTCTTGTGTTGTGAGTTTCTGTTCCACAAAGTAATATAGGCCTATGCATGTTGTATATTTTTAGTAATATCTTTATCTATTATTACTTAATAGTTACAAATTATATAATTCGTTCATTCATTTCTGTGGCCGGGAGGAAAAAGGTCTTTAGTCAATTTTTTGTGAAAATCAGAGTTTTATATATTCTGAAAGCGGAAACAATTCTCTAAAATCTGGTAAAACGGCTTAAGTCAAATAAGACTCCTGACTGGATTTATAGAGCATTACCAAATGTCCTAAGCACTTTTTGAATCGAGCACACACAGAATAAAAACTTAAGAATATTTAATACTTTATTCCTTACAAACATCACATGTTTACTTTCCATGACTCCCTGTTAAAAAGGTCTAACTTGTATTTTAGCCATTTTATCACATACTGATGTCCTTTCCTTTTAAAACTTTAAGCACCAGGGTAAACAGTCCTATAATTGTTTAAGACCCATTTTGCATTCCTAATAATTTACATTTCTCATTTAATTTGATATGAAAAAGGTCTTATGTTTACATAGTCCCTTCCACTCAGTTTGGGTTCTAGTCTTAAAAAGGCTTAAATGGGGCTATTTTTGGAAATAATCAAGAAAACTGTTAAATGAGCAAGAAGAAATATAAACAAATAACATTCAGGAAAAACCTCTTAATTAAAAAAAACTGTATAATTGACACCAATTTCAATCTTTCTACTGCCCTCCTGAAAAGTATACAATTTTTACTTAAGACCTTTTTCCTCCCGGCCACAGATTTATACCCCAAACTAGTAAAAGCAAGCATTTTGTGGTAAAGGTTCATTTTTTGGTCCTACAGAATAATCTATTACAATTACCGTTGGTTTTTAATGGAGAAAAATTCCTTCTGGCACCAGGGATTGAACCCGAGTCCTCAGTTCTACGCATCAAGCACCTAACCACTGAGCTGCGCTGAGGCTCAATCCACAGCACCAGATCGAATCCCTCTTCTTTGTAGGATCAAAAATTTATCTTTACATAGAGTATCCACCCAATTGTGCATAATATATCGTCGCCTGAATGCAAGAACTAGGTAACTTGATTTTTCATATTTTGTGACCTTGCCTATTTACTTATTTATTGCACTAAGGAATATGTCTCGTTTTCATTTACCTATTTGTTATATTGGAAAACAGATGTCGTTTGTATCGTTCGATCAGTTACCAAATTCTTGCATTACATTTTGTGCGATTTTTGCTATGCTATAAAAGAGGTAACTAAAAAACGCAAATTTCGAGTTACCTAGTTCTTGCATTCACACGACGATATGCTGTGGGATCTTGATCATCAAGTCACTCAAATGAGTGCGCTCCTTGTATGATGATTAATGACAGTTGACTTAGGGTCGTATTCATAGGCGAGACTTTGGACCATAGTTGACTTTGGAAAGTACAAAGTCACCATTTTTCTATTCACAGTCGACACTTTGAGGGAAGTAAACTTCAATCTTGACTTTACTTCGAAGTCGCCGAAAATCTAGACTTTGACTTTGACTTTCGTTCGTGGACAACAGGAAAATGGCTGATATTTGGGAAACTGTTGAATTTTTCGAGAATATTGAAGACATCTAGGAGATTATTAAAGCCGCTCATGTTCCTTAGCGTATTATTATACATTATAAATGCAAATCAAGGCACAGATTTGATAAACAGATATTATTAAATATCCTCGTCATGTTTCAACTTTCACTGATGAATAATCAAAGAAGATTATCTGTTCCACCAATAAATAATACAGCTTATTTGATCGCGAGTTTACGCTGTAGGTAAGGATTAATAGCTTAATATTGATTTTTACTATTTAATTCTATAGGATAGGATATACAGTTGGAAATGTAGTTAATTTATAATCCTTGCAGTCATCATAATGTTTTCTGCATATTGATTTCAGATAATTTTTAAGTAGTTTCTGTAAAGATGCAGGGAATAACTCTGCCAACTGTCAGCAGGATAATATGTCTCTTTCATAGTCTCTTATTGGTGGAATCTCATCTTCCATATCTTCACAGAAAATTATTTTACAATGAAATAATTTGAGGGATTAATGTGAAACTAACGTAACTACAGCAGATGTTTTATTCACAACAAAATTCTTAACAGGCAATACTATTTCAGATAAACTATACCATCATGTTTTGCAGTTAGAAATTGTGTTATATACAAGACTGTTCGAACTGAGTTATGATTTTTGTGGCCAGCTAGAAGAACAAATTATTATCGATTGGTGTAAAGACTTAACAATGTCAATTTTTATACGGTACTTACGTTAGTTTCACAATAAATCCTCGAATAATATTATTTTTAAGACCCAGCAGTTATGCGACCTAAAATAAATAAAATAAATATATAAATATTATTTTTATGTAAAGTTGCAAGAACTATTAACAATGCTTAACATGTACTGATGGTCAATTGTTTCATTGATTTGTGACTCAAAAGAGGCTTTGATTGTGGCAATGCCTACTCTATTTCAGCTATCTATTAATTTAATTCGTTTAGAAGGCAGTGATTTTGATTGCCAACATTAGAACAAGATCTTCAAATCTCGACTTACCAAAGTCAAAGTCAAAGTCAAAGTCTCAGAAGTATTGTCTATGAATAGGACTTTCAACAAAGTTAAACTTTACTACGAAAGTCGACTTTGGGAAGTCTTCATCCAAAGTCTTGTTTATGAATACGGCCTTTAATAAGATGTCAACATACATGCTGCCCAACTTGGAGTCAAGCCACAAAGGGAAAAACACTGGAGGAGGGGAGTTCGATCCGGTGCTGTGGATTGGACTTCGACGTAGGCCAATGGTGAGAGTGCTTGGTATGTAGAACCAAGGGCCCGGGTTCGATCCCCGGTGCCAGAGCGAATCTTTCTCCTCTAATATTAATTGTTACCATAACAGATATATTCTGTAGGACCAAAAAATAATAATCTTTAGTAAATACATATTTTATGTTCGTACAAAGGCTTCAACTCCAGTCACCTTCCACAAAATTATATGCATAACAAAACTGTAAAGAAGGCACAGTGCTCATATCAACCTTGATTATTTCTAGCCCTAAGTGGGAATTAATTTTTCTTTAGTTTATGAATTTTATTATAATATTGAAATTATTTCATTAGGGCAATTCGTAAAACAGCGAACGCTAAGCTCCGCCCATGACCCCTTTCCATTTTTCCCCTACAAGCTCCCAACACACTCTAGCGGGAAAGAGTGGAAATAGGGGTTTAGGGTGGGGGTGACATCTAGTGGAGGAAAGTGGAACAAAGAGTGAATGCGGCATCTACGAAGCAAAAGAGGAACTTCGTCCTGTCACCCTCTGTCTCTCTCTCTCTCCAGCCTCTCCTTCTCTGTTCCTTGCTTCATGTCTCTCTTTTTTTTTTCTTATAACATTGCAGTGGCTAGGATTCGATCTGGTGTTCTTCCTAATGAAACGCACGCACGCTCTTTGGTCACGCTTTAGCCCTCTCAGCTACCGAGGCGAGTTGGTGTTAGAAGGGAAAATGAATCTATTTATGTTCAAGGGAACTGCCATAATATGATTGGTGCAAGGATTCATAGCGGGAGACAATCATGGAATGGCACAGGGGACAATGACCGAATAGCGTGGGTAGAAAGTGACGGGCTTGTGAATTTAGCGTAAGTGTTAACATGCGCTGGTAGAGCTTCATTGCGTCCGTGTCCAGCTTCGTGTACAGACGGAACCACGTGTCGTGATGAGCCGTACCGAAGACGTGTTCTTCTTCCTCAAATTGTGCAGGGAGAATTTGAAGGCAGATACTATAAGGTACTGTGAGGAGCATGGATTACAGCAGACGAGGCTCTGGTGACTATTGTGTTACTTCGAGGACAGTGCAAAGTTAATAGGTGAGTGTTGTTTTATGAAAAACCCACATTACATATGGTTGTTGTCTAATGCGCCCTAATTATCCGTATTGTGTACGTGTTAGTTCGAAGAAAAAACGTATTGTGTTGTAAAATATGAAATACATGCGAGGCGGTAGGCATGATCCACCGAAGTGGGACAGATAATAGAGACAGTAGAGAGAGAAAGCAGGCGAGCGAGGTGCCGAGTGGCGAAGGTGGGGACAACTTCCCCTACTGGCATTCGCTGTTTCACGATTTATCCTTTCATTATCATAGAAGAAACCATCAACATTTTCACATAATATCATGGCGTTATTGAATTATGGAATCTCCAGTTATGATTTGGAAACTTACAAAAAGTCATAAAAGACTCAATTTGTATTGAACTACACTTTTACGACTTTCAGATATTCTTTGTATTTTTGTTTAGTCAACTGTCTGAAGACAGGTTGGAACCTCATAAGTGATACCAATAGGGCATCACTCATGAGGCAGGCAATTAAGTCAGGAGATAGGGTGGCCAGTTTCTTTCCCCCTCCATTGCATACATCACTAAGTAGTAACATATTACACTAATCAGACTAGATTGTTCGAATAATTATGTGACACATTTTTGAGAAGCAAATTTGAGAAACTGAAACAAGCCGCTCTGCAATTTGCTTCATTTGTCTACCATAGGTGATACACATACTAACATCGCCTTTAGTGCAAAGTGGATTGAATAGAATTACTTATGCATAATAGCACAGTTTAGTATATACAGTTGCGAAGCTCAATACTTAATAAATATGCAAACATAGATAGTTGCTGACCACCAGGATCGCTACTATCGCCTCAGCACAGACCCATCCCCGAGCAGACGATAATGTATGTTCGGGTTTTCTATTTCAGTGTATGGAGCTCAGTGAAATATTATATTATAACTTTATTGCGTATCATTGCTAAGTTTTATTTAGTGTAATGTGTCCATAAGTTCCGTTTACTTCTTATTGCATAATATGTTGCAGAAATAATTACAAAACTGTGTTATTTTAATGTGAAGAGAATTTTACATGTTAACATAATCTATTCGCATCAACATTTTAGGCTTAGAATGGCAGCTATTTTGAGGTTTAATAAAAACGAATTTATATTGTGATTTTAATTTAGCACATCTACCTTCCTTAATTGTAGATAGAAAATTTACCATACCACTCCTATGAAATTAGTGTATGTACGATTGTGTTACTTCGTCTCTTAGGAAGTAGATAAATACAATAATTCAGTACGTACTCGATTGTAGTATTAAAATACAGACAAATTGAATGTGCGGCGTATCATACATGACATTATGCTTAATTATAAAGTATAAATGCGAATATTGAAGTACTGGTAGAGTAAACATAACCTATAATTTCAACATATCTAAATATCCGTGCGGTGCAACTGAAAATTACTGAATCATGCATAAATGGATGTACAAGAATTTCGCAATATTTAATTCAAATAAAGGCAGGTATTACACATACGAACAACGCAATTTTCACACCAAAAATAATATTACACCTTAACTCGCAAGTGAATTATGTCTGAAGTGTCTCATAATCATTATTTTAAATTTTATTATTGCAATTACACTACATTTTAGAGAAACATATGTTATTCTTTATGCATTCCAACTAATTTATATGATTTAAAAGCCACCCTTCGTGATCGGGTTAAGCGAGTTACATGGTCTGCCTTACGGCTTATATTAGATCACGATGGCAGTGACACAGTCTATTGTTCCTAGTACTCACAGCGCTCCAAGCGGCTAGCAACTATCGCGAGAAATGCAAAAAATCATCCCAAGCTTCGCGACTGTATATACTAGACTGTGGTAACAGCCCAATTGGTGCCTCACTGAAAATATCATTGATGTAGAATTTCGTGTTACTTAAAACCAATAGTAATATCTCATCAACATCATCATCATTATGAAATTCTTCGTTTTAGACCATGTGATCTGTAACAATAACCTAACAAAGATATATATATATATATACTGAGGCTAATCTTGGAAGTCTATCCCTTTCCATTCTTTGTACATGGTTCTTCCACGTTACTGATATTGTTAAATTGATTCAGTTATATAAGGAACTTGTAATGTTTTTCGAATATCTATATTTTTTATGGTCTAACCACGGCATGGCGCGTCCTCAGGTTGCGGATAGAGGAGACGGCCTCCAGATATCGAGGGTAGCTGCGAATATATTGAATAAGCAGTCGTGGACAGCCAATAAGGGGTGGTCCTCCAGCTTGGGGGTTGGGTGAAGGGCTAACAACCCATCACCGTAAAAAACAGCTTGTTACAAAACCTAACATTAAGCCTCGGAATGGGACTGATTCTCCGGCACGACCACAGCAAAGTGTTAATTGGGAGGCCAGAGGGGAAAAGACCTTTGGGGAGGCCGAGACGTAGATGGGAAGATAATATTAAAATGGATTTGAGGGGGGAGGGATATGATACGAGACTGGATTAATCTTGCTCAGGATAGGGACCAATGGCGGGCTTATGTGAGGGCAGCAATGAACCTCCGGGTTCCTTAAAAGCCAGTAAGTAAGTAAGTAAGTAAGTAACCTCGTTATACCCAATAATAATCTTAAAAACTGCATCTGAGTTTCTTCAAGTTTCTGTGAATTTCATTTAATATCCAAATTTCGCTTCCATAATTGAGTGTTGCTTTATAACAATAAATGAATGCATCCAATAGCTGAACTTGTATCCTTGATTAATCAAATGATTCTTACTTACTTACAAATGGCTTTTAAGGAATCCGCAGGTTCATTGTCGCCCTCACATAAGCCCGCCATTGGTCCCTATCCTGAGGAAGATTAATCCAGTCTCTATCATCATATCCCACCTCCCTCAAATCCATTCTAATATTATCCTCCCATTTATGCTTCGGCCTCCCCAAAGGTCTTTTTCCCTCCGGCCTCCCAACTAACACTCTATATGCATTTCTGGATTAGCCCATACGTGCTACATGTCCTGCCCATCTCAAACGTCTGGATTTTATGTTCCTAATTATGTCAGGTGAAGAATACAATGCGTGCAGCTCTGCGTTGTGTAACTTTCTCCATTCTCTTGTAACTTCATCCCTCTTAGCCCCAAATATTTTCCTAAGAACATTATTCTCAAACACCCTTAATCTCTGTTCCTCTCTCAAAGTGAGAGTCAAAGTTTCACAACCATACAGAACAACCAGTAATATAACTGTTTTATAAATTCTAACTTTCAGATTTTTTGACAGAAGACTAGATGACAAAAGCTTCTCAACCGAATAATAACACGCATTTTCCATATTTATTCTGCGTTTAATTTCTTCCCGAGTGTCATTTATATTTGTTACTGTTGCTCCAAGATATTTGAATTTTTCCACCTCTTCGAAAGATAAATCTCCAATTTTTATAGTTCCATTTCGTACAATATTCTGGTCACGAGACATAATCATATACTTAGTCTTTTCGGGATTTACTTCCAACCCTATCGCTTTACTTGCTTCAACTAGAATTTCCGCGTTTTCCCTAATCGTTTGTGGATTTCCTCCTAACATATTCACGTCATCCACATAGACAAGAAGCTGATGTAACCCATTCAATTCTAAACCTTCTCTGTTATCCTGAACTTCCCTAATGGCATATTCTAGAGCGAAGTTAAAAAGTAAAGGTGTACTGCATCTCCTTGCTTTAGCCCGCAGTGAATTGGAAAAGTATCAGATAGAAACTGGCCTATACGGTCTCTGCTGTACGTTTCACATTTTAATTAATCGAACTAGTTTCTTGGGAATACCAAATTCAATAAGAATATTATATAAAACTTCTCTCTTAATCGAGTCATAAGCCTTTTTGAAATCTATGAATAACTGATGTACTGTACCCTTATACTCCTATTTTTCTCCAATATCTGTTGAATACAAAAAATTTGTTGAATAGTCGATCTATTACACCTAAAACCGCACTGATGATCCCCAATAATTTCATCTACGTACAGAGTTAATCTTCTCAAAAGAATATTGGAATCAAATTATTCTGCTAGTAGATATAGGCCTAACGAAATAAGCTCATGAAATTATTTTCTTTCTCCTGTAACATGTATTATAAATTTGTTGGTTATACCGTACCCTTATTCGAGGGAGGTCTTCAATTATGTTGTTTTGCTATACAGTATAAATCAGTAGGTGTGGTTATAAAGTTTGCAAGAATTAAATACACATCTCTAGAATTTAAAATGATTCAATGCGTTTTTCTCGAAACTAACAGAATTACACATAGCCTGCTGATGCATAATGCCTTCCAATTGACCAATCTTTATAAATTACATAGGGCTATATTACTCTTCTTTTCTGCTAATAAAATTCACTTCAAATATGTTCTATCTAGGCAATATGTAGGAAGACACAAAAGAAAAAGCATTTATCTTTAAATATTCAATGTGAGTCTGTCCTAATGAAATGGCAAGATTTTAGTATTATACAATATTATACAACAACCATAGCAATAAAGTCACAGCTCTTTTTCGAGATGACATTATAAAAACGATATAATACAATATACATTTAGGATCAAGAGAGGATAGTGAATGTAAAGTACTACACATAAAGAGAAATATAAAACTTTTGCATTTCCAAAGCAAATAAATCCACTACATTTTACTCTACTGTTCTTGTAATGTTGAAAGTAGAAGATTTTAAATAGAAAACAACTAATACAAATACAACGAATCTTATGAACCACTACTGTTATAAAAAAAAGTGTTCAGATTCAAATGTACGGGCTATTCCATATGAAATCGATCAGTAAAAAACCTCGCATTTTTTAATACTCTAATTTTTTCCCTATTTATACAAGGTGCTGAGGAGAGTGCATTTGCAAAAATATACTATCGAAAGTCAAACGGTTTTCGTATTGTTGAGCGACAAATTTAGTGTATTTTATAAAAACAAGCCTCTTTCAGCACTCAGAACTCTGGAACCATTTACTGCAGAACATTGAACGAGAGCTCTTTTTGAAGCTGACATTTGGTAGGTTATGTTAAGAAGTAATCCTTATTTCTATTGTATACAGAGAGACAGATAATCTGATTTTACTTACTTTTAGGCTTTTTGCCCATTTGTAAAAATGTAAAAAAATATTGAGAAAAATCCTTGCATTATTAAGAGGGATTCGGCATTGTTTGGTTAGTAGTACAGCAATAAGTTTCGAGGGTATTAAATAGATTATTTTCACACGCCTAGACTTGAACGGCGCAGTACCGCATGCACTGGCCGAGAGCTGAAGATAAGCGAGCGTTGGGCGTCATTTTACTCCAGCCCAGCTATGACTGCTAGACGACACATCACGTGTTTATGTCTCCTGGCCTTGCTTACCTCGGCTAGCTCCCGCCTCACAGTCAGCTGGTTAGTTCACGCGCGTACTATTTATTTTCTTTATTTGATATTTTCAATACTTTCTTATCAACGTGCCATCAGTAAAAAATATGTGTTTATTTGTACTTTCAATGCGGAATCTAACTATACATTTTTTAAATATTTTTTCGGTGGCAAAGGCGTCTTAATGAGGAAAAATCTAAATTTCTCTATTTCCATAAAAAGTAAGAAAATCTGTTTATATGTCAATATAAACTTTAACTTCTCAGCATCAAAATAAACCATGATTTTGATCATGGGTGAAAGGGTTTCGGAGCTACAACAGTTTAAATTTGCAAATTTTATGAAAATACGTTAAATTTAATTATTTTTAATTTAAACACTATGAAGGTCTGATGCCTCAAACTTTGCACAAAGCATTGTATCACAGTTCTCTACATGCAAAAAAACTTTTATTGTATTTAGAAATTGTACGGTCAATTTTCTCTATATTTCGGTCGATTTGAGATGGAATAGCTCGTACAGAGATAAAACTTTAAAAAGTGTTACAAATACCTTACAAGTTAATTTTAAGAATTCTTAAAAGAATATCCCAATTTAAAAGCACACAATATCTGGCAAAAAATATTACAGATACAGTTATATGTTTGTGCTGGAGTAGACACAATTTTTTCGGTATCATGGATGCTAAAGACATATATTTCCATGAGATTCTTTGCAGCATGATGATACGTCCTTTCATATTTTGTATACTGAAAAAGTAATATGGTTTTTTTTTTTTCAAGTTTTCTCCTCCCATACCCCAAATGATTTTCTTTCAATTATGTGCAGTAATGTATAAGTTACATTATGGTTAGGTTAATGTTATTTTTAAGTAATACAGTGTCTGGAACAAACACTACTGATAAGAAAGTTTTATAACTCAACAACCAACACATTTATCAAAATGTCATTTGCTGCAAAAGACTGAACTCACGAAGATTTTATGGTAATCAATAAATCTCCACATGTGCACCTCATTAGGTTGGCAGATGTATCAAAGCAGACATTTCAGCAACAAAGAATAGAATAACAATGTCACTAACAAATAGCCTAACAATAATTGAACATCTAGTGTAAATCATAAGGAATGGAATTATGCTGTTGCCACCATAAAAAAATTGACGAGTTCTTATGTCCCCTGCAGTGAACAGCATTTAGATGAATTTATTTATTACCGAGTTATTAAACTTTTTTATTGGTAGTGTTCATCCCAGACATCGTGTATAAGTAGAAAGATGGTTGAGAAATTCTTCCAGATACAATTGCCTTCCATCTAGTAATGAATAGGGCTAGGATTTTGATGACCTATAAATCATGAAAAAATGTCTTAAAACCAATGCATTTATGACCTAAAAATCTTTCAAAAATGCCATTAAAAATGCCCTAAAAATTAATTTTACATAATTGGCTTAGTAGGAAAAGAGGTTTTGTACTACTTAATATTTATACTAGTAATAACATTAAATTTTACATAATTTTTTCTAAGTAGTACACTTTAATTATTTTACCTGATGTAGTTTCCATGTATGATCGTTCACCTCTGCTTCGGCATGTGGATGTGAGGTCAGGAGTCAGCTGGTCGGTCTTGGCCCTTCATGGGCTGTAGCACCATGGATTTACTTTACTTTTAGTGTCCATGTAGTCCACCACAAGGTCACTCTTATCCGGAATTAGCAGGTATAGAGGAGTCTATATTGAAGGGATGGTTGGACTGATCCATTACACGTTAAAATGGCAATATTTGTGTAGAAAAACGATTAAAATATTATACAAAATAATGGGTATTAATGGACAAAATATGTAAAGAAAATATCAAAGGAAATAAACATTATTTTACATGGGGATTTATGGCCAAAATTAAATGAAAATGCCTAAAAAATGACCGAATAAAACAAAAGATGCTCTTATGAGTTGAAACAGGCAAAAAATGCAAAAAAATGCCCTAACAAATATGTCTTAAAACACTCAGTTTATCACATAACATATAAATACTAAAGCAGCTATGTTTCTGGCTTACTAGAAGAAAGATGCAATTTCATCAAAATCCTAGCCCTACTTATGAATAACAAAGAGGGCAATCAGTCATACACTAAGAACAATCTGTTGGTATTTGCTTTGGAAATACAAAATAGAAACAGGTAATGATAAGAGGGAATGTACCTGAAGAGTTGTAGGATTGGAAGAGAATTCGATCAAATAATATCACAATTTTGTTTCATGCAGGTCTCGCCTCACGTAACCACGGTAAGGCCGAAGTCTGACAGCACGAGGATGGTGCTGTGATGGCGCATTGCGATTGTGATGAGGCGTTTCATCACCAGAGTCCACGTCACCTGCAGAACAACAGAGTAACAGAGAAATCAATACAACACTTCTTTATCTGGTGAAATATCATATAAACATCCCTGAACTATTTCTATGATCAGGGTCATTCCATGTCAAACCAACTGATAAATAATTATTTTTTAACTGTGACATCTCAGATTTCCATTTTATTTCGCATGTGTGTTAGGTCTGTGGAATACATTAAAAATACAGCACTTTAAATTTTTCGAGTTGACATTTCATTTCCATTTTATTTCGCATGTGTGTTAGGTCTGTGGAATACATTAAAAATACAGCACTTTAAATTTTTCGAGTTGACAGTTTTTCTGAAATTCATATTTGAAAATCAGGTAAAAAGAGTCAATTTTGCAGTGAACAAGGTTTACAAAACATTATCGGTCTTACTAATAAAAACTCTATATACTGTCTTATACTTATACAATGAGTAGCTCGTTTATAAGTCGTGTGTAAATTCCTTACTAATAATCACTACATACGTCGTGTGTAACAGTACAACTGTTACACAGCTACGTCATAGTTTCGTCATTACTTCATTACAAAAGGTAATAAAATATCTGAGGTTCTCTATTGCATCCAGTAGAGTGCTCTGATGTGCCGTGTTATGTATCGATAGTACAAATGGCTCTGATCGATTACCACACTATATTTTGGTCAAAGAGTACAAGCTACAGCAATTATATTCTAATTATTCTGTGCTCTTTGGTTTGTTCTTCTGTGGTTACAAGGCAACCATCATCATAAAATGACAGTCGATACGAACAGCTGTTAGAGGGGCGGCCATTTTTTTCTCTATATACAATGCTTAAACAAGAGGTTTCGTGTATATAACTATTGTCGGCACAGCATATCTTGAGGTACTAAGATGCAACTTCAACATTTCAAGTTTGGCTTATTTTCAACATTTCTGTTTCAAAGCCTGATGTCATATTTTAGATACCGGTACAATGTTATTTATGCAGTATTAATTTTCATTCTGTGTACAACATAATATATTTTTTATTTTAGTTTTAATTCCCCGCCCCCCTTTTCTACTGATATTTACATGATTAATTGTCCAGTCCAGTATTGTCACTATAATGTCCACTATAATTCTACTAAAAATTAATTCAGTTATTGTTAAATGGGGCTATGTGTAATTACTTTCTTATATTAAACATGCACAGATCCTCTTTCAACATTGACAATTTCTGTGTTAAATCAAATTCTGTCTTTCTTTTAGTCTCAAAGGATCCCATGATGCCACCAAACATTATCAAGAGGTTGGTTAAGGAAGAGGACGTCTGGAAATTTGGTAATATAATGACTAATTTAAGAATTATGGCTGATGCAAATGCTGGAGCAAACATAATATGTCTATCCAAAACCATAGTTATTTTCTTTTTATATCACTTTGTATTTTTCAGAAAAATAAAGTAAGTGTGCTGTTACACAGAAAATAATACAGTTGATTGTTCATTGTGTATTTCTGTTGTTGCCTAACTGTGATATATGTTAAATTTGTATAATGAAGATATAAAATAAAGTTATTTGCAATCTGTCCTTTGTCGAAGTATTCCCTTGGTCCTGAGGCAAAAGTCGGGATATTAGAATTGTGTAATGCTGAGTCAATACATCAACTTGTCAGCATTCCATAATGTTATACAACAATATAATATATATATATATATATATATATATATATATATATATATATATATATATATACATCACCCGTCTCCATTAATCCTGAAATAATAAAAATACTTAAGTTGTCCTTTCATTTGGTTGAAACAAATCCTTATTATACAAAATTAAAGTTTATTTTTTTTTTTTTTGTATAGAGATTGGTCGTGAAAAGTAAGTATGATTTTTAAATTTTCATTAGGCCTACTTGGTTAGTTAAAAATAAAATTTCACTTTTCTCATTGTACTTTTTAATTATATTTATACATGCGTATCTATATCTATTAAAGAGGAATATGTGCAGCAAAAGAAATGGAAAATAATAGTGATGAATGTAATGTAGTTTTTAAGAATAATTTTTTTTTAAGACGTGACCATTTAAATTGTTCTTCAAATTTTATTTACGGCACATAAAACCATCTTTCGTGGCATAAATTGTTTTACTTTTTTTTCAGAGTTTGTTTTATTCTGATCCACAATTTTTAAATGCTCTCCACTGACAATTTGTTCAATTTATTGAAAAGAATTAATATTAGTGCTTTACGTTCAAAGTTGGTAAGACTGAAGTACGGCCATCTTGGATTTCTTAGTACATCACTATATGTTGTGCCGAGTATACTGCAAAGCAATTCCCATTGTATAGCTACAGACTGTTTATACATCCATCGCTTATGCATGGTTTATTAGTAACGTTTTCTGTCTCAACTCTGCATAAGTCTCGTATAAAAACTATACACGGTTTATTAGTAAGATTGTATGTATTTATGAAACTAATAATGCAAGAGAGTTCATCTAATGTTCACTTTAAAGCTCATTTAATGGATTTTAATTTGATATATAGGGCTCCTACAACGAATACATGTAATTTACATTCTAAGAATCTGAGGTCCATGAAAATAGCACCAATGGAAAGAGAAACTCAAAAATTGTTGTGGCAACATTGTCTTCCTAGTTAGTAACACTGTCTCATAACACCACACATAAACAAATTTGTTCACTGTTCAGGCGAACTGGCTGCTATAGAGGACAGAAAAGCGTGATTTTCTTGCGAACCAGTTGGTTATCAATGTGCAACGGCATTACCAAACAAAGTTTGGTGCAGATCCACCCAGTGGGCCTACAATCCGTAAATGGTACACTGATTTTAAGGCAAGATTCTTCGCAAGTGGTTGCAATTTCATCCGTACCGAATACAGTGCTGCAAGCCCTAAAACCAGAGTACAAAGTGCTATGAAGAAATTTCTACATAAGTATACAGACTTTAATTGAAAATTAAAACTCTGATGAATTTATTTGGGTGAAGCTTTACTTTGGTAATGCCAGTATAGAGAATTAAAAACAAACACTGAAAATACCTTAATTTTGTAGTGTGGAGTAGTAGAAACTCGATGTGATCACTGGGAGAGCTGTGGTCCCACCCAACCCGCCCTAAATAGGTTCCTTACTTATATAGGAAAATCGTCCTACTTGAAGAAGAAGGCGGCCATATTCCGTCGTTGTGACGTAATTTGAGGTGGAGTGGGAGAATGATTGCAGTATCGCCAACTGTGGTAGCCTTTCATACAATCTTACACACCTGATGTAACCAAACCTAACGTATTACACACCTATTGCAACATTCCTCACGTTTAGCACATCTGTTGTAACATTCCTCATATTAGTTTCATTTTGTTTGCCGATATTGGCATCCCTGCTACGTCGTCTGCTGGAAATCGAGAGTCATCTAGTGGCAGTAAAGTGAAAGTGTGTGGTTCGTCATGGCGGAAAAGACATACGGCGACTCTCTTAATTACATTTTCTAAGTTAATTCTGTGTTATCTGTGTCTTTGCAGTGATAATTTCATATATACTGCACAATAAAAATTCAAATGTGTCGTGGCTGTGATGAAAGTGTTCAAAATTGATTTCCAGCGCCACAATCCCAGTGATAAACGTGTGAATATTCGTTAGGAGTCCGTTGGAAATGGCAAGAGGAAAATAAAGCTTGACCTTCATTTGTTCCATGGTGTTTTCTGACGAAGCCACTTTTCATCTTTCTGGTAAGGTGAACAGACATAACCTCAGAATCTGGGGGATGGAAAATCCGCATATCTACGTGGAACTTGACTATAGGCTTGATGTGTGCCATGTTATCAAGGGGGGACACAGGAAGGAACTAAACTTTTTGAGTTTCTCTTTCCATTGGTACTATTTTCATGCAGATTCACAGAACGTAAATTATATGTGTTCGAAACCGAAAAGGTCTTTTGTAGTAGCCCTGTATATCAAATCCCTAACAGAAGATCGAATTTACTTTTTACCTATTAAATATAGAATATAATCTAAATTTAACAGAAGAAATACTGAAATCAGAAGTTAACAGTGAAATACTAAGACAATTGTCTTTAGAGACAATTAATATTAGGTACCCTCCACAAAACTGGCTTCATTTATACACTGACGGATCCTTGATCTCCAGAGAACAAGGTGCCGGTGCAGGTGTTACGTGCTGTCTCTTCTCACTTTATAGATCTCTTGGATATGGAACAACAAGCTCTGATGGAGAAATCATTGCAATAAGTGAAAGTCTCAGGAATCTTCTATGTCAATGTAATTTTATATGTAATATATTTAAGAACTTGTAAATAATTCAAATTATTGTAGTAGATATAAGTGTTAATTTTAAGTAGCAAGACTGGGTTACCCACGTCAAATGAATTCTCATTATAATAATATAAACTCAGGCTATAACTATAATCCTAATGTACTTTCGGGTAAAATAGGGTCAAGAAATTGTATATTCAAATAAATAATAAATAAATAGTGGAAGATATGAGAATTTTACTTTTTCAAGTTTTTTGCCCATGACTCCCATTAATAAAGAATGACTTTTACCATAGAAGATCAGTAGACTATTTTTACACTGTAAAACATGGAAAAAAAAAAAAAACAGAAGAGAGTTAATAACAGCTCTTTTAAGAACTGTGAGGTTATGTATGAACACAGCCTTGCAATTCATAACACTATAAACTGAAGAAATGAATAATTTTCACTTACCATCGCTAGAGTTTGTGGATGCCACAAAGTGTTCTGAACGTATAGCCTTCCTTGACTTCGGTCTTCGGTAATATTTGAATTCCCGTGGTAATGTGTACGATCTTGGAAGTGAGATCTGCGAATCCATGTCGGATGGAATACGATACGACTTGTACATCAGCATGGCTTGCTGCTGCTGCTGCTGAGTGCCATTGGAATGAGAGTCACCTGCCATGTCACTACTTCTCGCCAACAGGTCGTCCTTGCCGCCCCTCCCTGATTCCGAGTAGTTCGATCCTCGTTCACTGCTACAATCCCTGGGGGAAAAAATACATATAAAATACTATCCAGTGAACTGACGAATTCAATGCACGATCTAATAACCGAAAGCCAAGGTTCATACAATTTTTGTGGAGTCTTCAATCCTCTAAAAAAATTTGTTATTTTGCACAAGCCAAAATAGAATGTGCAAAATATTTTTTCGTGTTACTTTAGCTCTCCTCTAGTATTTAAAGAAATAAATATCAAAAGTCCTTCAATAACTGTCTATTCAAAATACAAAATATTACATAGGTTACATGAACGTATCTTTGACTAGCGCTTTCGCTATTATAATAGCATCTTCAGGTCAGACTTGCGTGATATTAAGCTTTTCATATAAAGACATAGATGGACAAGTAACATCGAAATGTGTTAACAATGCAGCATGTACACTCCACCACCGGCATATTTATCAAAGTTTTAGTCTTTATATTCAAGCAAGAGTGAAACATTTTTGCCTGAATGGCGTTACAAAATTTGAAAGGCATGTTGGTCCGACAAGTTAACAAATTTAAAGAAATAAATATCAAAAGTCCTTCAATAACTGTCTATTCAAAATACAAAATATTACATAGGTTACATGAACGTATCTTTGACTAGCGCTTTGGCTGATGCTATTATAATAGCGAAAGCGCTAGTCAAAGATACGTTCATGTAACCTATGTAATATTTTGTATTTTGAATAGACAGTTATTGAAGGACTTTAGATATTTATTTTCTTTAAATTTGTTAACTTGTCGGACCAACATGCCTTTCAAATCTCCTCTGGTACTTCAAAATGCACAACTTTGTTCTCACAAACGGATGCTGACTTCTGAAACTTGTTGATTGATTCTATCTCGCAGAGCTGAAATCCGTTTATGAGGTGGGGATATGGAAGGGAATTCATTACCCTTGAATATAGGCTGATTAATAATGGAGGAATTTCCACTTTTTTCCTACTTTAAGGGAGGAGATGGGTGAAACTTCTAACTTATTTAGTTTTTCAGCTAGTTAGTTCATTTTTGGCACACATATTCCATGTATGATATATATATACATGCTACACATTTCCATGCATGTCACTCAGATATTTTCTGAGTTACCGTAAACTGGGGTTACTTTGAACATTTTTTTCAGAAAATCATATTTAGGTTTCTACATGCTGCTCTTGTTACAGATGGAGCTAAATTTGGTATGAGAAAGATTTTTTAATAATTTGCCTTCATCTATAACAAGTGCAGCATGTAGAAACCTAAATATGATTTTCTGAAAAAATGTTCAAAGTTTCCTCTGTGTTCAAAGTAACCCCAGTTTACGGTATACCCTTTTTCTAAAAAAAATTGGGGCAGGTTTTCAAAATCTATCTTACTTACTTACTGGCCTTCAAGGAACCCGGAGGTTCATTGCCGCCCTCACATAAGCCCGCCATTGGTCCCTATCCTGAGCAAGATCAATCCAGTCTCTATCATCACAACCACCTCCCTCAAATCCATTTTAATATTATTTTCAAAATCTATCTCCTCGTAAAATTTTAAGTAAATCTAGAAGAAAAATTACAGTATCTTTGATGTACCTATAAAAGCACCAAGTGTCCGTATTTTAGAAATATATCTTTAGGATAGAAAAAAAAATTATTTTGTCAAAAGTTAGTTTTTTTCTAATTTTCTAGTACATATTGTCATACAAATTATTTTTTAATTTAAAAAGTAATTAACATAACAAAAATCAGATATTATAATCTGTTAACCATACTTTATAGAAAATGCAGTAAAAATTTCATTTTTCTAGCATCAAAATTGTAAGAGCCTTTACACTTCGAACCTCACAGGGGAAAAAAAAAAAAAAATGTGAGAAAACAGTTCGTAAAATTTGCATGGAATTAAAGTTCAAGGGTGCAGCCATTTATATATTGCGTAATTTTTATGCTTTCAAGAGCCAATACTTCTCTGCAATGCGGAGGTAATAATTACAGCAAAATAATTTTAACCTGAATCGACTAGAAGTATGCCAAAATCAGGCCCTGCGACCAATAACTGGTGCAGCAAAATCAACCCCAATCACGGCAATGCAAGCCCTAACCCAGAACCCTCCAATATGCCTAATTCTAGAGGAGCAGGCACTAACAATAAAATGGGCAAAAAAGACTGTTACAACCAACCAAGTTGAAAACACAAACAAGTTTCCTGTTCAAAGTCATGGAAATAAAAACAGAATTGAATCTCCCTAAATCTAAAGAAAACATTTTAACCAGAAAAAACCCTCTAACCTTCGAACCGATTAACATTCAACTAGATTTAGAAGAACCAGTTACAAAATCTGAAACTTCCAAACCTGTACTAAAGGCGCTGGCATTAGAAGCTGTGAACAATAGATACCCACCAGAAGAATGGTTACATATCTACACAGATGGGTCTACTATCGATAACAACTCAGGATCAGGAATTACGTGTGCGTTATTCTCATTTTATCAACCAGCAGGACATCATACAACAAATTTTGATGCGGAAATAATGGCTATTCATATCTCACTCCAACACCTACTATACAGAATAGATAAATTTCAAAATGCTGTCATTATCTCTGATTCTAAAACAGCATTATATGCAATAAATTCATATAAAATGATGTCAATCCAAATTAAAGAATGTCACAAAATGATCCAACAACTTCAAAAACTACAGAAAAGAATTCATTTGCAATGGATATCTGCACATTGCGGAATTGCTGGAAATGAAACTGCTGACTTTCTTGCCAAAAAAGGATCCAATTTAATTCAGAATACAAATACAAGCCTACCTTTTACATCCATGAAAAGACTACTTAAAAACAAATATAAAATCAAGCAAAACCAAGCACTATGTACCAAAGCCAAAGATAAAAAATGGAGCATTTTAATAAAAAACCAGAAAATATTCCAGAAATCCTGCGTAAAACTGCAGTGGCAAAATTCAGACTGCTTACGGAACATGATTGTGTGGCCAAACACTTGCACAAAATAGGAATTTACACGAATCCAAATTGCCCTCTATGCAACAAAGAAGAAGAAATTACTGAAGATCTCATACAAACCTGTGAAGTTCTACCTGATGGATCCACCACAGAGAAATATTGGAGAGCAAGAGTGCTAATGGCTTCGTTGCCAAAGCCCGGCATTAGATAACAACAATAACAACAACATACTTTCGAGAGCCAAATAGCATTGGAACTTGTTCAACATATAGATAAGAGATTGCCGATTCATTTCTCACAAGAAAACGAAAACGCAATTTTTGACTGAAAATAACCAAAATTTCATCCGTCTCCCCCCTTAAATACCACTGTAAACCACAATCGGAGATGAGTAATTTTCTTTGTGACTAGGGAGCCAGGAATACCTCAGATAAACTTAATTTTTGTAATGCAACACAAACCTGTCTATAGGTTCATCATCTGAAAGCCTGTAAACCGGTGACCGCTCGTGCTCCCATCCGTAGTACAAGCCACTATTCTCGAGATAGTGTGGAGCTAACAAAATTTCCGGTGTCTTGGATCGATGTTTTGCTCTTGGTGGTGGTAAAAGGTGATAAGTATATGGAGGAGGTAAAGCTCGTGAGCTGGGTGGTGACGGAGGTGGCCAGCCCCCTTGGTTATGTCGCTTGGCACGTGGGATTGGCTGTCGAGGCAGAGACCCCAAGTCCTCTCCAGTTCCTGAAGGAGTTCCACCAGAACCTCCAGGACGCTGAATTTTCCCCTGCTTGATCTCCTCCTCGATAACTCTCAGTTCAGCAAGCTGTTTCTGTTTCTTTTCTTGCAGTTTCTGCTGAATGTTCACCCTGGAGCCAACACTGCTTGCTTCATTTTCACTTGAGCCTCCCTGGAACACATTTCAATATCAGAGGCATCTGGACTACAAATTTTCAAATAATGTACGGAATATATGACATCAAATTCCAGGGCAACTGAGAAATATAAATAAACTAGTGGCTTGTGCAGCAAATGCTGCTGCAAACTAAGTTAGTTAGACGTTCAAATAAAAATTTTTCAGATTTATTTTCAATAAAGAATACTTGTCTTTTTGACAGTTATTTGCTTCCATAATAATGAAACACACTCCCTCTGAATGGATTTTTTTAGGCCAAATACTTTTTCTTGAACCTATCCAACTTCAGTTTTTGAGTTTCAACGCGAAAACGCAAGTATCAATGTCAGGACGATAGCAGTAGCTATTTCAGGTCATTGTGGATTGTAGGCAAAAGTTAAAAAAATCTCAGGTTTGCTAAGCTTTCGAACAATAGCATTTTCGTATAGCTGCTGCATGTAGAACTTGAAATGTAGAGCGTAAAATCATTTTATCCTACTAAGAGATCTTGCTGAAATGATCTGGAGACTACAAAATTTTCTAGGCCTCTTATTTTATCAGTAAGTAATACCTTTTGGTCCTTCCTTAGGAACTGTAATTTTTGTGCTCTCTCGAGCCAATACTGAAGACAATGACACATATCAATATCTACACTACACTGCCATTAAGTATATGAAAAAGACCCAACCCCACTGCTTTAATAAGTATAAAAATATTTGATTTTTAATAACAATATTATTATCTTACTTAAGTTTTGAAGTTATATATATAGCAGTCACTCAAGAAATGAAGATCTAAATTAAGATATTCTCTACATTTACTTACATAACCTCAAAACATTTCACTTTCATGTCATCAATATAGCATCAATATTATGTACAATTAATGAAGAATAGACGCATCATGATACTAACTATAATAATATTTAATTTCTAATGGTAATAATGTCATCAAACCACCTCAAGTTTCGTAGATTTGAATATCCAATACACAGCTGTACTCAGAAAATTATACACTACAGAATCAGTTTTTAATAACAAATTGAATTGACCTCTAAATATGTTGGCAATCCTGCAGGTCATGGCCTTCGTGTAATAGCCTATTGTTTATTGTAGTGTGTGTTTTGTTCTGAAATTCAATCAAGTCGGCCGTGATTCAATAAAATTAGTTCTCAAAACTGACAACAGATGGATTTTAGAAAATAGGAAAATTATGTAGGAAAATTGACATTTCACTGAAAACTACTATTTTTCTGAAGAACTTTGGATGCCAGCATGAAAATGAGGGGTCACTCATTAAAATCCATTCAACCGTTTTTCCGTAATTTTCATTATCAGTTCAAATTATATATATAGACTAGTGGCTTGTGCAGCAAATGCTGCAAACTAAGTTCATTAGAAGTTGAAATAAAATACCAGACATTTTGAAAGTTATTTGCTTCCATAATAATGAAACATACTCCCTCTGAATGGTTTTTATGTCAAATACTTTTTCTTGAAGCTATGTATCCTATGTATCTTGAGTTTCAACGCAAAAACTTAAGTAACAATGTCAGGGTGATAGGTGGGTTCTTCATGAGGGAGTAAAGCAATAGCTATTTCAGGTCATTTGGATTGTAAAAGTCAGGTTTGCTATGCTTTCAAACAACAGACATAGCATCTTGGTATAGCTGCTGCGTGTAGAGCTTGAAATGTAGAGGGTAAAATCATTTTATCCTGCTAAGAGATCGAGAGACTACAAAATTTTGCAGGCCTCTTATTTTATTAGTAAGTAATACCGTCTTTCCTTAGGAACTGTAATTTTTGCGCTCTCTCGAGCCAATACCGAAGAGAATGACGCATATACATAAGTATCTACACCACACCGCCATTAAGTATATGAAAAAGACCCAATCCCACTTGATTAAGAACTATAAAAATATTTGGTTTTTAATAACAATATTATTATCTTATGTAAGTTTTGTAGTTTTATATATATATATATATATATATAATAGCCACCACTCAGTAAATTATAGAAATGAAGATCTAATTTAAGATATTCTCTACATCTACTTATATAACCCCAAAACGTTTCACTTTCATATCATCAGTATTGCATTAATATGTATAATTAATGAAAAATAGTCACATCATGGCATTAACTATAATAATATTTCATTTCTAATGGTAATAATGTCATCAAATCACCTCAAGTTTTGTAGATTTCAATATCCAATACACATCTGTACTCAGAAAATTACACACTGCAGAATCAGACCTGTAAATTATTTTTAGTAAGTCTTGAAGTTTTAAATAACCAATTGAATTTGAACTCTAAATATGTCAGCAATCCTGCAGGTCATGGCCTTCGTGTAATAGCTATTGTTTATTGTAGTGTGTGTTTTGTTTTATTCTGAAATCACAGCCATGCTGAAACGCAATTAGTTCTCAAAACTGAAGAAAGATGGATTTTGGAAAATAATGTAGGAAAACTGATATGTCACTGAAAACTACTACTTTTTTTTTTTTTTTTTAACTTTGGGTTCCAAGCTTCAAAATGAGGGGTCATTTATTAAAATCTGTTCAACTGTTTTCCCGTAATTTCCATTACCAGTTCAAATTATATATATAGATGAGTAAAACAAAACACTACCATTAATAGAGTGACCACAATGTTCTGAGATATGACAACAGTTCTTGACGTAAAAGAGGAACAGATGTCACAGAGCAGTTTACCCTCCTTTTGGACACTGACATATCAGCAGACAGACACATCGCCATGGCAACACTATAATGAAGTGTTTCACTTAACTATGCTTTCAATTACAGTTTTGCTGTCGCTCTCATATCTTGCATATCGCGTTGGTGTGAGCAGACCTTAAAGCTGACTTGAATAATTTCAAGAGAAAAATTGTTCCGGGGCTGTGTATCGAACCCGGGATCTTTGGCTGACTGAGCTATCCAGACCCCAATTCTGGTACAGTTGGCACGCTCAACCAAAGGTCCCAGGTTACAGTCTGATACAGCGTTTCTCAAACCTTTTTGAAGTGGGGACCACTTTTTTAAGTCAGAACAGTTCCGTGGACCACCTTACTCTTGTTCCCTTCGAAAGCAAATTTATCATTTTTGTAGCATATTTTAATACCTATACTTATATTTTAAATTAGAATTAATTAATTAAAATTAATTTAATTCAATTAGCTCAGTTGGTAGAGTAGCTGGCTACGGACTGGAAGGTCCGGGGTTCGATCCCAGGTGGTGACAGGATTTTTCTCGTTGCCAAACTTTCAGAATGGCCCCGAGGTTCACTCAGCCTCCTATAAAATTGAGTACCAGGTCTTTCCTGGGGGTAAAAGGTGGTCAGAGCGTGGTACCGACCACACCACCTCATTCTAGTGCCGAGGTCATGGAACGCATGGGGCTCTACCTCCATGCCCCTCCAAGTGCCTTCATGGCATGTTACGGGGATATCTTTACCTATATTAGTATTAGCTAATTAAGTTAATGTTAATAGAAGAAAATTCATTTTCGTTTTTTTTTAATAATTCAAGGCTAATAGTGTTTGGATAATCTTTAACTTATTAACTAAAACAAAATAAATAAATGTTGGTACTCACATTAATGAGATGAATGAGCCTGTCGATTCGTACACATTTTTTTCTAGGCCTATATTTCAATGACTAGATATTTCTTTAATGGCAACAGAATCATTGATATTAATATCTTCACACACAGCTTCTAAACTAGCAGTGCCTAAATGAAGCGTATCATCACGTTACTTTCTTTTCAAAGATCTGGATCGAAGTCAGTTTTTCATTATGTATAATGGGTGCTATTTAACAGAGACACAGACAACTACTAGCGTGTACCACATAAAAGATTTAAAGTCATAAATACATGAAAAGATTAGGTACTTTGGTCCTCTGTAATGAATTTGGTTGGTTCCTGGCTGGGTTATAGGTGCAGCACCAGAAGTGCAGGGAAAAAATGGCGAGTGCTTTAAATCCCTCTTTTGTTGCTGAATTTGATAGACGGGTAGGGTAACAAATTTCATAAAATGTCAGTACTGGGAGAAAAAGTGAAAGCGATTGTCATGTGTAATTTCCAATCTCTGAAATTTTCAGCTATAATGTAATATGCAATTCGTTTGAATTTTATTTTTTCTAATGTAATATGCAATTCGTTTCAATTTTATTTTTTCTTCTATCTTTTTTGAAGGACCACAAGGGCAGACCTCGAGGACCATAGTTTGAGAAATGCTGGTCTGATACATTTTCATATCTGGGCCTGGAAAAATTTTTGCCTTGAAATTATTCAGTTCTGATCATGTTTCAGAAGATCAAATCTATTATAAAAATAAGTGTATTTGTGTTCTGTTTAATGTGGTTGTCTTCAACCAGCATTAACACTAAGCCTATCATTTATGAAGAGGTCAAGGAAAGGGAACTAATTTATGTTGGCTGAAAAATATATCTTGATAAAAGTGACATACCTGGTGATTATGCTGACTGGGTAAAGGACGTCGCCAGAACGGCACAGCACTCTGCATCTGGGCTGCGAGGTTGCTGGTGAAAGCTTCCTGCATGGAGTTCTGTTGCTGCAGAGGCATGCCCATAGATGGCATGGCTGTGACAACAGGTGGTGGCACGAAACTCGTTGGTTTCTTCTTCTTTCGCTTTGTGGCTGCTGCTGAGGCTACAGGATTACTAAACCGACAGTTGAACACTCCTGGTATGCCACCATGATGATATGGAAGATAGCCATTGTTGTGACGTTGGTAACAACTACTGCCACTCATTTTACCATTGCATTCCACATCCTGTAAGAAAACATAAAAACTCTTACAATAAATACTGCCATTTGAAAAAAACAAATACAGTGAAACCTCTCCTTATGGACACCTCCAAGATACGGACACTCCTCATATGTGGACAGATTTTTATGTCCCAACTGAAATAATATAGAAATAATGATGAATTTAACTCTCGTTTACGGACACTCTCAGACACGGACACAGAAAGCTGTTTCACAGTCCTAAAGCTTGCTTTACCTCCTGACTGCGGACAGAACTTGGATTTCAAGACCTAATGTATTACAAAAATGGAAAATTTTGTTTTGAGAACTGTACAGAAATTCCTTAACATGAAAGAAGACAATAAGGGTCTCGTAGGCTACCACTAGCCCAGCCCTCGTTAGCTGGAAGCGGGTGTATAAACAAAATTATAAAATAATTTCAAGGGAAAAATTGTTCCGGGGCCGGGTATCGATCCCAGGACCTCTGGTTGAACGTACCAGCGCTCTACCACTGAGCTACCCGGGAACTCCACCCGACATCGTCTCAACTTTTCCCTTTATATCCACACAACTCACGTGGGCTGACAAAACGCCAGAGACCCACAACGAGTGCACACAATCTCTGTGTGACTTGGAATTGTGGTTTTCTGTTAACGTACACAGTAACGTATATATTATGCAAATCTAGTCTTTCAGGTGAAGCTCCCTGTAAAGCAGATTTGAATAATTTCAAGGGAAAAATTGTTCCGGGGCCGGGTATCGATCCCGGGACCTCTGGTTGAACGTACCAGCGCTCAACCACAGCTCAGCGGTAGAGCGCTGGTACGTTCAACCAGAGGTCCCGGGACCGATACCTGGCCCCGGAACAATTTTTCCCTTGAAATTATTAAAATAGCTCAGTGGTAGAGCGCTGGTACATTCAACCAGAGGTCCCGGGATCGATACCCGGCCCCGGAACAATTTTTTCCCTTGAAATTATTCAAATCTGCTTTATAGGGAGCTTCACCTGAAAATCTAGATTTGCATAAAATTATAAAATTTAACCTGTCTGATGGGCCCAAGGTTTCCGCGATCATGAAATTGTATTCGACACATGATAGGGTTAGTAGGATTATTCTCTTCATTTCAATCGTTGTTCTGTTTCGAGAGACATGGCACCTGAACGTAAAGGTTAAGTTGAAAACTGTAAATTACAGTACTGCATAACTGTAGACCAAGAATAAAATTGCATGGCACAGTACTGTATTTTCCTTTTTTGGTCTTATCTACTGTAGTTCAAAGTTGCAAAGAATTTACTGTAGTACAGTAGACTGTATTTAGAAATAAACTACAGTAATACATTTCATTTAAAGCGTGAAGAGGTACATAATGCATATTATAAATTTACTGTTAGATTGGGGAGCCTCCCTCCCAATAAAGGACACCTCCCGGATGCGGACAGATTGTTACATCCTTTCAACGTCCATAAATGATACGCTTCACTGTATTTTCTTACTACATATTTAATAATAATAAACCATCCTCATCCCAAAGTTCATATTCATTATGTTTCAATATTAAAGAGTACCAGCAAGTCCACACCTGTGGAGCAATGGTTAGCACATCTGGCCGCGAAACCAGGTGACCCGGGTTCGATTCTCGGTCAGGACAAGTTAGTAGTAGGTTATTTAACGACGCTTTATCAACATCTTAGGTTATTTAGCGTCTGAATGAGATGAAGGTGATAATGCCGGTGAAATGAGTCCAGGGTCCAGCACCGATAGTTACCCAGCATTTGCTCGTATTGGGTTGAGGGAAAACCACGGAAAAAACCTCAACCAGGTGACCCGGGTTCGATTCCCGGTCGGGACAAGTTAGTAGTAGTTTATTTTAGGACGCTTTATCAACAGCTTAGGTTATTTAGAGTCTGAATGAGATGAAGGTGATAATCCCGGTGAAATGAGTCCAGGGTACTGCATGTGCATACTACCCTACGTTCAACACATCGGACTTTTTAGGATTCCTTTCGTCAGCTATGGAGCAAGATCAGCCATGGACATGCGAATGTATAGGCTGTCCCCTCACAAAATAAATTATGTCCTCATCAATTCCTGTAACTAAACACTAATACCAGTGGTAGACTACAGTCTCTATTCGAAATTATCGACCTAATCGCGATTGTGGTTGTCATGTGTACACATCCGTAAACTCTTTCCTCTATGACAGTCTTTCTCAAACTTTTTCCACAGCGAAACCCCTTTTAATCTAAAGTGAAACTGCGAAATACTTGTAATATTTTATTAGTATTTAATAATTAACAGACAAGTGAAAGCTAGTATCTCAATAATTCTGTTCAGTGGGACGAATGTATTTGCTTTTTAAGCCTGCAATCTGGCTTTATGGCGGAAAGTTGTAGTCTCATTTCTACTGTACTTCTGCATTTTGTCTTTTCGGTACTTTGTTTCAATGAACACATACGCAGAGAATCCAGTGATGAAAGTGATAAGTATTATTTTCCGTTTAAGATGTTCATTAAACATAATATTATTAGGCATATTATTGGATTATTATTATTATTATTATTATTATTATTATTATTATTATTATTATTATCGTCGGTGGTTTCATGTTATTGATTAATATTTTCGTAACATTCATATATTTTTATAGTATCCACTAAGTATAAAATAGCCACCGGAGCAGCCCAGTCGGCTAAGGTGCTTGACTATCGATCCAGAGTTGCGCTCGGGCGCGGTTCGATTCCCACTTAGGTTGATTACCTGGTTGGATTTTTTCCGAGATTTTCCCCAACCGTAAGGCAAATGTCAAGTAATCTAGGCAAATCTCTGGCCTCATCACCAAATACCGTTTCGCTATCACCAATCCCATAGATGCAAAATAACCTAGTAGTCAATGTCGTTAAATAACTAAGTAAAAAAAAAAAAAAGTATAAAATAAAAATTTAAAATCATGTAGGGCTCACAGAACCCCGGAACATACTTTGAGAAACGCTCCTCTATGGTAATTCAGCAGTTGTCCACACTGAACGAAGAGTGACCTAGTATGTACATACATTTTCGGAAATCGCCATCAGAGATAATAGCGATTGTGGTAACCACGAATAGGATTTAGTATTATAAACAGCAAAGACCCCTGCAATGGCATAGGATAATGTTTTCAGGACATGTAATATGCTGCCGTGGCTGTCCAAGCAGACCTAAGAGGCGTGGTTATAAGCACTAGGGAGCTCTCGGTTCAGGACGTGAGACACGGGCAGTACGTCAAATTTTATAGGATTTCAGAACCTGTTTTCAGATTCACTGTAGCTCATAATATAGCTGTTGAGTTAAGTCAATAAGTTACTAAGCTTCGTTATTTATTATCTACTGAATATGATGTCACATACTGAGATGCAATATCATCAATATTTAAAAGCTGCATTAACAAAAGCAGCTTACATGCAAGAATATGGAAAGCATTTAAGAGAGGGACGATTAAATGAAAATACTATAGTTGATCAAAAAAGAATTAATTTCATACCTGATTTTTAGTTCCAGAAAGCTGGTCGTCCAATTTGCCGCCTTGTTGAATCTCTCCATAGCTGTTCCCAGACAAACGCTGAGTGGAGTCACAATTATTGTTGTATGAGTTTGGTCTTCCACCTGCTTCGTAACGTAACCTGAAACAGTAACATAAAATCTTTCAAGAAAACTGAAAATTCTGCGTAAAACACGAGAACTGCATCTTAGCATGGGATTTTACAAACAAGAGTTAGTTCTTCATATCATCTTCTGTAATTACAAATTACTGTACAGCGACCTACATCTGTAGTGAACTAGAAATACGTTCAAGTCAAGTTTCAATAGACAGGAAAGCAACTGACTACACACTACATATAAGGGTGAAGGTTACGTGACGGATAGTCCCGAGGTCTGTAACACAAAACCACAAGATCTATAATGAGTAGGGCTAGGATTTTGATGAAATTGCATCTTTTTTCTAGTAAGCCAGAAACATAGCTGCTTTAGTATTTATATGTTATGTGATAAGCTGAGTGTTTTAAGACATATTTGTTAGGGCACTTTTTTTTGCATTTTTTGCTGTTTCAACTCATAGGAGCATCTTTTGTTTTGTACGGTCATTTTTTAGGCATTTTCACTTAATTTTGGCCATAAATCCCCATTATTAATGTAAAATAATGTCTATTTCCTTTTATATTTTCTTTACATATTTTGTCCATTAATACCCATTATTTTGTATAATATTTTAATCGTTTTTCTACACAAATATTGCCATTTTAACGTAGTACACCCCATGTAATGGATCAGTCCAACCACCTGTTCAATACAGACTCCTCCATACCTGCTAATTCCGGATAAGAGTGGCCTTGTGGTAGACTACACAGAAACTAAAAGTAAAGTAAATCCATGGCGCTACAGCCCATGAAGGGCCAAGACCGGCCAGCCGACTGCTGACCTCACGTCCACATGCCGACATAGAGGTGAACGATCATACATGGAAACTACATCAGGTAAAATAATTAATAAAAGTGTACTACTTAGAAAAAATTATGTAAAATTTAATTTAATTACTAGTCTAAATGTTAAGTAGTACAAAACCTCTTTTCCTACTAAGGCAATTATGTAAGATCAATTTTTAGGGCATTTTTGAAAGATTTTTAGGACATTTTTTCATGATTTATGGATCATCAAAATCCTAGCCCTAATAATGAGGTTATACGCATTACAAAATGGTGTACCCTAACTTAACTTTCACTCAACTAAGCATCATTCTACTCAAAAGGAAGTTAATTAAAAAATAAAACTTTACAAACCTCCTGACATGAAAATACCGGTAGTACAGTAGCATAAAAGCAATTCCTGTTGCAAAGGATAAAAAGACGACACTGGGAATAGCATTTCGATACCAAGGTGCTTCTCCCCATACTCCTACAAGCCACGCCACAACCAAAAGTGCGTTTTCCAGGAACATAACAACATAAAACGTTGCCATTTTCTGCCGAGGATTTAATTCCTGTGAAAAGAAAACAGTTTATGGTGATTGGTACTAAAACTAGAAAATGAATCGTCTATTTTTATATAGCCTATTTAGTGACAGTAGATTAGGCTTATATTGTGACATATAGCTATTATACTAATGAGAATATATGGATTTATAATAGGTACTATAGATGTTCACTGTCTGACAAATGTTAATACTTTCAATGCCTCTTAACCTACACAATTTTAACGCAATAAATGTTATTAGTTTACTTTACCTGAAGATTGATATATGAGAAGATATATACAATGGCAATAAGAGCTGAGAAGGCCGCTTTCCGTCGTCTGGAAATTCTTTCACCATGGAAGACATTCTTTGGAGAGATCAGCCAAAGAAACATAGAAATCCAGTGCAGGCCGATTACTAGGAACACCCAATGTCCATATAGTGTAGCGTATACAGTAAGAGCTGTGACACGTGCTGAAACTGTCCCTAGTCTCCAGAGAAACTGGAATATCACACCAAGCCAAGTCAGAACTAATCGATGTACATTCTGAAGTCGAACATTCTTGCTAAATGAAGCTAGTGCCCAGCAGACACTGAATAGTGACAGAACAGTAGACACGATGTTGAGGTCACTAAACTCTTTAGGAGAACTCTCTTGCCACAAGAGGTACAGTTGGACTAGTAACATTGGGGCTGCTTCACAGAAGGCATGAAATAATCTCAACATACATAGATCTCGAACTTCATGCTTCACATAACGAAGGTCTACAGGAATGAAAAGTTTGAAATATCGCCATAAAATACCACACTGTATGACATGTAGTGCTGCTACAAGCCACTGCAAACATTGTTCACTACCGTTACGAGAATTTGTTGCTATCTCACTTTCACTTTTTGATTTCTCTTTCATTCGTCGACGAGTCTCACTTGCATGAATGTACCACTTGAGAGAGATCACTTGACTTATTACTAAGGAGGTTGTGACAAATGTCATCGAGACAGCAAACCATACAATTCGACCTCTTTCAAACAACGCATATCCCATCACGACATCGAACACTACGTCACAAAAATATGATGCTAAGGATATTATATTAAATAGCACATCACATAAGGGAAGGAATTCGTGGTGAGCCATAATGAATTTGACTGCTTCCCTTCATGGATCAGAGGCATTCTTACACAGAAATACCATTTTCAGGTCATGAGTTAATCATGATTATGGCTATATTCAGATAACACAGAAGATGATGCTGAAAATTACTGTGGCTGTATTATTTGTAATGTGCCGGCTGATCTACATCGTAATTAATAGCATATTTATTTTCATGTTTCATGAAAGGTTACTTCCATTCTTTCTCTGGAATGTCAGGAATGTTGCCTCAAAACATAAAAATTCACATTCTACTCCACAAGTATAAAACATCGATCAACTTAAACAAATGCTGCTCTAATTCGCAACAATTTTTTCTGTGTTTTCACATTATATTTACGTTTAAAATTTACAAAAATCTAAAATATTCTTTATACCACACACCACACAAACGCCATTGTTGGTAATTCATAGTTCACGCCATCTACCGGCAAAAATTTTAACTATTACAAAATTTGTAAGGAATGTAGTTTAGAGTTCCAACGTCAGAGTGTGAATCCTGATAATAATGGATGTACAAACGTGTCTGGTACAAAGCAAAAGTCAAGGACAAAATACAAAACGGAGCATTGGGAAAGAAAGTTTCGATAACAAAGAGATTATGTAAATTCTTCATAACGGAATAAATCAGTTCTAATTATTTGTAGCACCACGATATTTGTACACGAATGACCAGTAGGACAAATCAAGGCTTTTTATAATCAAAATGCAAATTTGCATTTGCTTTACGATCCAATTTAGTAACGTATCAGAAAATTAATATCAGATACCGTCTCATTACAAACAAAATCTTAGTCATAATTCCCTTCAATCTAGCAGGGACACAATACCTTACGGCAGAAGCGTGGTATTGACTACATCATTTCATTCTAATGCCGAAATCATGAAAGTATCAAGTCTTGAAGAGGATTATTGGGACATTATTTACTTAGGTACCACACGCGAATAAGGTACATATTATTCTTACAACCTTTCCTCATCCTAATCATTTACTTTTTCTTCTAACAGTCCTCGGTCAAATAGGGTTCCCACCAGTCCCGATTTTGTAGAGATCGTCTCTACTTTCCTATAACGATCATTTTTATTGACAAAGTATCAAAACAAATATACTTTCTGTCTTTTCATATTTAGATGAATTTCAAAGAATAATTCACAAATATTGTTTGTGTCGAGCTGTCAATACAATTGGACACGAAGACAATAGACTATAATGTCCCTACTTTTCTATTTCACTATTTTTTTTTCTCTATCACTGACAACCTTCGAGCATTGTTCGAAGCTGACAATCCTTGGCAACTAGGGTTGCCACCTTGAGCAAGTCAAAAGTCGGGACACTTGAAACACACATTACCCGTTTTTTTGACATGAAGGATATTAAACGCTAAATTGTCATCAGCGTTAGTCAAGTTTTATCTTTATAAGTTTTCCGAAACTTAAAACTAAGATTTTGACTATCAAATGACGCATACATTACCCGTACTTAATAATCATGTGGAAAGTTACCATTATTTTGAAACATGTATTATCGATTTCTTTGTTGTTCAAGGGTTGTCCCAAATAAACCATTGCTCAGATTATCCAGATTCTATTATTGTAATTTTTTTTCTTTTATCGGTTACACGTATAACGGTGCTGTATCAACTACTAGATTATTTAGTGTGACGAATTGATGATGGTTATAGGGTGCTTGACAATACGAGGTCGAGGATTCGCCATGGGATTACCTGACGTTTGTTTTACTATTGGGGAAACTGAAAAAATCTAACCAGGCCAAGCGGGAATTGAATTCACGCTCAAGTACAGCTCCAGATCAGCAGGCAAATACTCTCTCCTTGATCTAAAAGTGAATGATGAAATGTTGTGTACATTGTTTTATGCAGATTATCAATGTTTTAAATTTTCTACTCCACCTAATGAAGTAATCTGCTTGCTAAATATATTTTGAAAAATGTAGGAAAAAAGCCAAATCCTTCTCTCAATCTTTTTGAAAATTTGACCTCTTTGATGACAATTTCCATTCTTTATTCTTGCACTATTTTCGTTGTACATATTAACTATAGCTTGTATAATAGTTGGCTTTATACCTAAATTTACCATTTCCCTCACAAAGTTCGTTTATTGGTAATTAATATAAGCTTTTCCAGACAAATTAACAACATATATGTAACTTTTTCTATAAATTATTTTGAATATAAATGTCTTTAATTAATCTACTCGTACAGAATCCTGCTTGTTCAGCTGGTATCTTGTTACAGATGATCTTTTCAAGTAACAATTTTAAAATGTTTCATACAATCCGACTATTGTAGTAATTATTGCTATACCTCTAAGTTTCTGGTAAATCCTTAGCCCTTTTCAATGGCATTATATAACTCGTTTCCCATTCTTTTTGTGTCTCTTCTCCATTAATACATCTTTCTAACAGATTCAACATGGTTATTAATTTCCGTGGTGCATTCTTAGTAACTCAGGGTAGGTCCCTCCTAGTCCTAATGCCTTTTTTTTTGTTTCAGCTTCATCTCCTGCACTATATCCTTCAAGTCCTGCTGGATTTTATTTCCTTGTTGTGTGCTATATTATGATGTACTAAGAAATTCTGCTCTGTTTTCAACTAATAAATCTTTCAAATATATTACCCAATGATTATCTGTTACACTCTTAAATGTTAACATTTCTCCCGCTTTATTCCTCTCTATGCCTCTGCATTGTGCTCCCCCAATAATCACATCTATTTTACCATGCTTAAATCTTCTTTGAACTATTTATGTTGGCATATTATTGTTTTGATACCTTATCTTTCTTCTGGATATATTTTAAATATCTTATTTACCTGAATTTAAGTCGACCCCCCACTATTTTGAAGGCACTTCCTAACTATTTTCTTCATTCACTTACCAGTACTATTTTTTTTTACTCAGCAGCCTGGCTATGTACTATGCAATGTAAAAACATTGACTTTGAGCAGACATAACGATATTCCTTAATCTGCTATTTTAAGAGACCCCAGATTTTTTGATCTGAGAATTCGGGGGGGGGGGAGGGGGAACCATCTTAAATTCAGGTAAATATGGTACAATTCTCTTATCTTTTCTACCAACTTTTCGATCTCCTTATCCCACCAACAAGTATAATAATAATAATAATAATAATAATAATAATAATAATAATAATAATAATAATAATAATAAATTTACTTGATACAGGTTCATTGGCATTGGCAGGCTGGAATGTCTCAGGTTTGAACATAAAACTCATAGAACTGCTTATATACATATCTTATTAGATTACAATACTAACCAAGTACAACACCACGAAGAACAAAATATACAGCTTTGAATTAAACACAATACATTTTTACGCTAACATATTTCATTTACACTTCTTAATTACATCAGACAAGAAGAGTACGCAGTACCATCACTGAACTGTTAACTACTATGAAATGTGGCCTGGGAGTATGGGATAGGGGTTTGAGGTATATTGCACCAAACAGTGACATTTTTATACAGAATATCACAAAATTAAATTAACAAACTTCTATTCACTGTTGTCTTTTGAGGTGCAAATCAGCAATTTTATATAATGATGTAAGTAATGGCAGAGTTTCAGTTTCATTGACCCCAGAAAAATGCAATGACAATCTGCAATCAAAATCACAAACCATTCAGTATTAATAGTTATTTACTAGGAGAGTATCTCAGTATGTTTCAGGAATGTAACACAGTATATTGCAAGAAAGAATCATGGTGTTAGCACAAAATTTGTAGGTCTCTGTACTTTCTCAGATGCAGAAATATCCAATGTTTCAGAGCAGCATCAAGGAAGATGAGGATAGGGGCACCATCATGTTGAATCAATATTACAGAATAGCTCTTAGAATCCAAGAGATAAATTCCCATTCTCTTGTTTTCCACTATGAAAGATCCGATAAGCAGCTCCAAAACATTGCAAATTGCTGCATCTATGTACAGCGGAAAAATCCATAAATCCTGCAGTACACTGCAAGTAACAGAGTCATACATGTCGAAAGAAATAGCAAACATAGGATAACTCTGATTCATAATTTTAGATTACTTCCCATCCCTTTTCGTCAGAAAGTATTCTAGAGGTGTCGGCATTGGTTTAAGAGGGGAGGTACACCATTGGCCTGCAAAAATTTTGTGAAATTCATTTTTTTTATATCTCACCTACTATAAAAGCTAAATGAACAAAACTTTTCATGCTTAATATACATGCATTACACTTTATAAAACACTATTTAGAATATTAAAATAGCCAATAATAACCTGCAAAAATAATATCAAAGTTGCATAAGTTTTTAATAACCGTAAAGCATTTACATAATAAAATCTACAATTAATTAAATATCTGCTTGATTCTTTTATTGGAACGTTTTAAAGACTCACAACAACAACAAAGTCTAGGATCTTTTACCTATTCTTCAGGAATTAATTTTTTTTTCTCTTAATAATGTGGTGTAGTTCATGCTGCAGGGATTTTTATTCTATGTTGGTGGTTATACCGTTTTTTTTTTATGTTGTGAATGCACCCTCATTTCTCCCGTTCTGATTGGAGATTGCGGAAGAAGAGAGGGGTGCGCTGCCTGGTGGAGTAGCTGCGAGCTGCCCCTAGAGACAGAGCTCACTTGGCAGGAAGAGAGAGAGACGACTAGTTTGGAATCTTCAAGGGCGAACTGCAGGCAAGCGACGAGTCACTCCTAGAACCCCGATTATCCGTCACCCTATTAACCGATTGGCGGATTATCCGACTGTCTATTTCTCGCTCTTCTTCTTCTTCAGAAATAAATAACTTATATGAAGTACTGTTTTGTGAAAGTAGGTTCTACATATGTTTTTGCTAGAGAGTGTTATTACAAGCCTTTATCATTACACAGCGTTGTCTACTGTTGGAATTGCCGTTCTGTAATATAACTTGTATATAAAATGTCTTCCACGGGTGTTAACAGAAAACGTGTTGTGCTAAGTATCGAAAAAAATTAAAATAATTGAATGGTTTGAGAAAGAAAAACTGTGGCTCATCTCGCATCAGAATACGAGATTGGAGTTACAACTGAGACCTCCTTTATTCTTATCTTTCCTGAGACAGGCACTATAAAGGGCTTCCTTGCTCCTTAAGAACCCGTCGTTGACAACCAGACTTAAATTAGCGAACTGCTGATCCACTACCTAGCGAGTTAAATACAAGACCACGGAGAAAATTACGAAATACTGTATTTATGGTACGGATTATCCGATTTTTTCGATTAACTGTTCAGTCCATCCCCTTCATTACCACGGATAATAGAGGTTCTACTGTATTTGTTTCATTGGAAACAGAGCACTGGCCAGCTCTGTTATTTGTTACATTCCGGACAGTGGAGAATGGTTAATACCGTTATGTTACGGTGAAGTTTCTTCGAGTGCAAGATTATATTAATGGCTATAGTTCCGTGTGTCTGCGACGACGTATGTTACGCGGACCAGCATCCGCATCAGCTAAAGGTTGGAGTATTGAATTTTATTGTATTTATCAGCATTTGTGCCCTATGGGGTACTGTCCGTTTCCTACAGGGTTTTGATCACTCCTAGGGTATATTATTATTATTATTATGGTCACTTTTCATTTCATGTTAATTATTAGTTTTTTCTCTCTTGGCAATTTATGTCATTATTGTATCTTTAATGGCGGCCGGGTAGCTCAGTGGGTAGAGCAGCTGGCTACGGACTGGAAGGTCCGGGGTTCGATCCCAGGGGGTGACAGGATTTTTTCTCGTTGCCAAACTTTCAGAACGGCCCCGAGGTTCACTCAGCCTCCTATAAAATTGAGTACCGGGTCTTTCCCGGGGGTAAAAGGCGGTCAGAGCGTGGTGCCGACCACACCACCTCATTCTAGTGCCGAGGTCATGGAAAGCATGGGGCTCTACTTCCATGCCCCCCAAGTGCCTTCATGGCATGTTACGGGGATACCTTTTTACCTTTTATTGTATCTTTAATATCTTAAAATCTTCTTTACTACCACCATCCCCTTGTTTGGGGTTATTCCTATGTACTTTGTAATTCTTAATTTTGTATAATATTTGTAATTTTTCCTTCTATACTCTCTACTCTGTGTGTTTGTATATTAAATTGTTATATTGATGGTGGCTTTTTCTTATAAGAAGAATTGTCAGAGGCAACCAAAAACCTTGTACGCTACGATCCATTTTTCTTCCTGGGTTGTCCCCAGGCACACTGACATGACAGTGGTAGCGGAGCTTCTAGCAGCATGCAGCATGAACTACACCACAATAAAAACTTTTAGACAATTTAATATTGAAGGTAATGATTAAGAAAAAAAAAATTTCTTGAAGAAATAATAGATAAAAGATCCTAAACTATTTTGTTGATGTAGGTCTTTAAAAGATTATAGCAAAAGAATCATGCAGATATTTAATAATTGTAGACTTATCATGTAAATGTTTTACTGTTGTAAAAAAAGAAATTATGCAATTTTATATAATTTTTACACGTTTCTGCAGGCCAATAGTGTACTTCTCTCTTCATGCATCATTCAAAACCAAAAGCATATCATGTCATAGGTAGGTTTGGCAGTTCGGATCCACCCTTAGGTGAAGAAATAAAGGGAAGGGAAAAAGAGAGGGTGAGAGGAAGAGGAACACAGAACGAAGACGACATATTTTAAAGTTACATTTTTGTCTGCTAGGTGTCTCCACCATAAACCACCTACCTCCCACACTTTCTGTAGATAGTCAGGTGGAGGAGGTACTGGGCAGAACTTAGAAGCAACAGATATGGCGGTATTTCCCAAATAAAAACCCATTAATTTTCTTACTAAATATCATTTCATGTGGATCATTCGTGGTATATTAACTCTGATACTGATTATGAACAAAATCTGTCCAATAGTTTAGGAAAATTCACTGTACACAGATAACAGACACTGGAAACAACTTTTTTGGTATCAGAGCTGCTGAACATGCCTGCTACTTACTTGAAAATCTCGAAATATAATTTTTGCAGTATCACACAAGAAAAAAGTAAAAAGGGCCAAAAGAAACGGGAAGGAGAGGCCACACAACAGTGGAAATCTCTGTGCTTGTATGATGCAATTTGCTGGTACCCTCGATTTAAACTTTTCATTACTTGCACGCTGAAACATCAAGAGAATAAGTATGATTTCTGAGATTATTTTACTGTAGTATAGGGTAAATATATGTTATTCAAAAGAACTACAAACCTCATTACAGACTATTAATTAACATAAAACATTTTCAGACTCTTCCTAAAATTTATTTTAAGATTTATATTACATTGATAAAGTGGAGTTAGTATAATAGCTTCTAATTTAATCTAGATTCATCATAAAAAGGGACAAAAAAGAAAAGGCTACAGTGCACTATCATTATTATCACATACATTAGATTATATTTTAGAATCTACAAGTAGATGACACTACATAATTTGTAAAATTTGTTTAAAAAAACACATGACATTAATATAAAAAACTACATAATTCTAGTACATTATACTACAAAACATTTTCAAATTTGTAACCATATAATATATTCCTTAAACCAGGTGAATCACTAATCAATCTATTTCTTGGCACTAGTGACATCTATGAAGCACACACTAAAGTTGACAGCCAAGTCAAGCATCCTGCCAATTAAAAATGAAAGCTTGTTGATATTTCGAAATCTTGTCATAAAAAGCGATCAGCAGCATAAATTTCCGAATTAGAACATTATGTTTTATTTTAAAATGGCTGACACACACAGAACACAATACTTGAGATTAATTAAGATGACACTGTCTTTCAGAATACCATGAAACGATTCAGTTGCTTTTAGGAAAACAAATACTTTTTGTGCATATCTGTGTGTATACTATATTTAGGAGAACCCTGCTTTATCACCCCTGCAATTTAAGTTTTCCTGCCATTTATATAAATTTTTGGTCCCTTCAGGTTTCATACAATTATGAAAGCAGAGTTACTACGAGGGGGGGGGGGGAGAGATTATCAGACTTTACAAAATAACTAGTAAAAAATTGTTTTTTATTCTGTGCGTAAGTTTTTATGACATCTGTTAGATACTGTACAGATGATGTAGGTATTATGTCTCTGCCAGTGACTGACCATCTTGATTGTGAGTGTCAAAGATACTAAAAAGCAAACCAAAAGATATCTGCGCTATACTGGAGAATTACCACGGTCACTTTGAACCGTGCCGTTATGTTTACCACCAAATTTAAGTAAATACACAATGTCACCAACATAAGAACATGACGTTGGCATGACGTTGGTGTGTAGCATAGTTGGCGGGAGAAATTTTTTTTTCTCTCTGCCTCCTTCGTTCTGAACATTACTGAGAGATAGCACCAGTGTTAGCTACAAAGTGTATTTGTGCAAATATATTGCAAGTAGATTACGTGACTTATTACGTATCTTAGATGAGAGTCTCGAGACAAAACAGTTTTGTGCTATGTTCCTTTTTTCTCTCTCTCTCTGTCTGTCTACCTCCTTCGTTCTCAACATTATTGAGAGATAGCACCACTGTTAGCGACAATGTGTATTTGCGTAAATATTGCGAGTAAATTATGATGAGTGCCTTAAATGAGAGGCTCGGGACAGACACAGTTTTGCTGTAGCACATCAGCGGACCTCTCATGCAGTGGGAGCGTGATCCTTATTTGAATTCATTTTTGCGTGTACATTGCAGATTAAATGATTGAGATCCCTTCTTGCTCCGGTTACAGACCTTGCATTTACGAAGGTTAGGTTAGGTTAGCTTTGGTTTGGTTAGCTTAGCTTTGGTTAGGTTAGGTTGGCTTTGGTTAGGTTAGGTTAGCTTTGGTTAGGTTAGCTTTATTTCATTCGTCCATGTAGTAGTTAAAATTATATAATATGACAGTTTTTGATTCGTAATATAGATAAAAAAAATAATAGGCCTATAATAAAAGCGGTGAATAATTTCACGGTCCCAAAAAATTTTTTTTGTAAAAGGCTAGGTGTTTTTCTATAGGCCAGATATAAAACAGCAACGCCGTCATAATTACGTACTTTACACTTTGGCGAACATTAACAGGAAATTTACTTTCCGTCATTTTAATGGTATTCCGTGAAACACACCTTTTTTCCTGTTAATTTCCTTGTGATAACCTAGTTTATGATCTTATTACATTTTCATTTTCTTTTAATGCATTCAAAAAACCGCCATTGTACTACATAAAACCTTGAACTTGACTAATGGAGTGAATTATTTAAGAATATAGTCGCGAATTTGACTACCACCATTTCGATTATATTTTGTTTGATACGGCTCGGTGACTAGTGGCCAGCGAGTAGCGTCGACTATCGATATTGGTCTGCCGGTGGTATTATCCAGTTGTTCCGATATCTGCTTGCCTTCATTCCAATGCTGTCACTGCTTGCTTGGGTGTAAGCTAGGGTGACCAGATGTCCCGTTTTAACGAGATTGCCCCTTTTTTTTTCACCCTCTTGTCTCCTGTCCCAAGAAAACTATGCTCAGAACACCAAATGTTCCTTTTTTTGTTAATAGCATCCCATTTCCCTAAATTATTGTTAAAATACTTATTTTTCTTTTTATTTCATTTAATAATCATATTCATTAATTCTATGCTGTTTCCGTCAGATGTTATCATAATGAATTCAATTCGATACTCAATACTCGAACTTAGATCGACAATCAAACGTTTGTGATAATCCTACCACCATATATGGAGCAAACATTCAACAATGGAAGGAGTGTGATGTTAAAATTACTCTGAGGTGGACTGAAACATTACAAATTATGAAATACAAATACATTAGTTTTACAAACATAATTCAGATTGTAAGGTTTGTGTTAGGAATACCTGGCACCAATGCATCATCAGAAAGAGTGTTTTCATTGATGAATTCAATTTGGTCTGACGAAAGGAATCAGCTTTCAGTTAAAACTATAAAGGCCATGTTAATCACAAAATGTCATTTCAAAAATGAGTCTTGCATGAACTTTATAGTTTCCTGAAGGAAAGGCCAACACTTCTAGAGCAAATTCACTCATCAAAGAAATATGATGCAGATTGTACAGTTGATCTTCTTGGAGAATGTTAAAATAGTTAAAAAGTAATATGAGGCAAAACATGTTGTTGTGAAACAAGTTCAGAATACAGTGACATGGATATGATGGTTCAATTAACCTAAAGTATTTTTAAACAGATAAGTTAACCTAATTAATCTAGACTAGTTGCAATATAAAAAATTATCAACAATGACTTCAGCCAAGCATCCATGCTACTCTATGAAGTACTTGCATAATTGAGGACCGTTTTTGCAAAACTTGCTAACTGCAAAATTTGCGAAATTGAGATTTTGATGGATTTGTTAACATAAGGCAGGCCTCTACATGATGTTCAAGGTGTCTTAGTAAAATTGGGTTATTTCTCTTCATTGTAGTGTGTCAAAGTGTGATCGTGTTTTCAAAACTTGCTTTCTGCTATAAATGAGAGTTACAGCAAAACTTGGTTACTATAGTGTTTTGTCTCTCCTGTAAAATTTAGTTTTTTCAGTTAGCAAGTTTTGCAAAAACGGTCCTCAATTATTATAGCCTAATTATTTTAAACAGTGTAGTATTTATTACTTTAAAATAAATAAAACTGGACCTTATTGCTCAATGACATTAACACAAGTAATAATGAATGTTTGGATAAAATATTTAATAAGTGTCCCGTTTTTTTTATTTTGGAAATCTGGTCACCCTAGTGTAAGCTGAGAGTTCAGACATACTTCTCACAGATTAATACAATCTTTTGCTATCTCTTTTCCCGTCCCCATAAAGTGTGGCATTGCACAGAGGCAGAGATATAATAGAAAATCAGTAATTTTATACCATTACACTATTTCTCTCAATTTACATCACTTCTCCCATGGCATGGCCCTTAACTTGTAATAATTCGCAAGTGGGCACACAGATGTCCCTAGTGCCGAGAAGCATAGACCACACATTGTCGTCACTATCCAGAGTGCAGCACTGCCAGTAGGTACACACCCTTAAGGGGATCTGCTGTATATACGCAGTATTATGTATATGTAAAGGTAACATACGGCCAAGAAGTAATAACAGTTTCACTTCATCTCACCTCAAGTGTACTCTGTAATAACAATAACGTACTATTGGTCTCAAGTTAATGCAAATCACATGCCGAGTCGATGAAGAAAGAGTAATTGTTAGACAGATCCCTTTCTCCAGCATTCATTTACAAGAGTGTTGTCTTAATTTTGCTTTTTTTCATATTTCATTGTCAGACACAGGACAACTAACAGTCTTACTAATAAACTGTGTATAGTTTTTATACGAGACTTATGCAGAATTGAGACAGAAAACGTTACTAATAAACCGTGAATAAGCTATGGACGTATAAACAGTCTGTAACTATACAATGGGAATTGCTTTGCAGTAGTTATATACACGAAACCTCTTGTTTAAGCGTTGTATATAGGGAAAAAATGGCAGCCCCTCTAACAGCTGTTCGTATCGATTGTCATTTTATGATGATGGTTGCCTTGTAACCATAGAAGAACAAACCAAAGTTCATAGAATTATTAGAATAATATTGCTGTAGCTTGTACTCTCTGACCAAAATGTAGTGTGGTAATCGATTAGAGCCAGTTGTACTATCGATATTTAACACGCCACACTAGAGCGCTCTGCCGGATGCAATAGAGAACCTCAGATATTCTATTACCTTTCGTAACGAAGTAATGACGAAACTATGACGTAGCTGTGTAACAGTTGTACTGTTATACACGACGTATGTAGTGATTATTAGTAAGGAATTTACACACGACTTATAAACGAGCTACTCATTGTATAAGTATAAGACAGTTAAACGTCTCTATATAGAGTTTTTATTAGTAAGACCGTAAGTGTATATATACACAAATATATGCCATTTGTAAGTATAAGTAGTTAACTTTCATTAAACCACACTTTTAAGTATTCCAGTGTGTATATACATGACACATTCCAGAAGTTCGAATGTTACATTAAGGGGAACAATACAGTACTGTTACGATTTATAACACATGCCACAAGTCTGAAGGGAATAATAAAACATGTGTTGTTGGAGAGTATTTTAAACAATTTATAACAGCGTGTCCTTGTGGTCCTTCAAAAAAGACAGAAGAAAAAATAAAATTCGAACGAATTTCGTATCACACTATAGCTGAAAATCTCAGAATTTGGAAATGACACATGACAATTGCCTTTCATTTCGAACTTGGATTTAATTGGTGTGGCAATGAGAGTGAACCGAAACCTTGTTGCGTTGTTCGTTACAAAGTGCTTTGAAATGAGTGTATAAAATCCGCTAAATCGAAACGGCACTTAGAGACGAAGCACATAAGTGTAAAAAGTAAACCTGTCGAATTATTAATTTGACTACCAACATTTATTTATTTTTTTTTAGGTAATTAATAAGTTAAAGATTATCCACATTCTAATAGCCTTGAATTATTAAAATCGAAAATGAATTTTCTTCTATTAACATTAACTTAATTAATAATAATATAAAATTAACTGAAATAAATTAATTTTAATTAATTAATTAATTCTATTTTAAACTATAGGTATACTGGTATTAAAATATGCTACAAAAATGATAAATTTGCTTTCGAAGGGAACAAGAGTAAGGTGGTCCGCGGAACTGTTCTGACTTAAAAAAGTGGTCCTCACTTCAAAGAAGTTTGAGAAACACTGATTTATAACATTATTTACTGTGTGCAAAGAAGTTCAATATAAATATAAAACGTGATAGTTTAATAGTGAGAAATATATCCTGAGCATTCAAAGTAAAAATATACAAAAAGAAGTTAAATGGAATAAACCAGTAAAAGAAAACTCAAATCTCTGAAATTAAAACACTAGTTACAAATAAAAAGATTTATTGGAGAAGTAATGATGAAGGCAGAGGGAAAAAAAAAGGAATTTAACAGCAGATTATTATTCTCCACAATTTGACACCAGTACACAACAGAAGAAAACCCAACAAGATGCAGATTACAAATAGAATACAAGTGTCTGGCTATCTCTGAAAATTTACATCTCGATGCACAATATGAAGAACCAACAATAGATTCCAATCACCTTTTACTTTATGACAAGCTGACAGTGAAAGAGAACAGGCAGCATCTCACAAAACGGTATTGAAATCGAATACAAGATTTCAAATAGGCTACAAGATAATAAAAGGAGAGAGGAAAAAGCAAGAGGACGAAGAAAGAAGTTGATAGATTTGGAAGAAATTAATATGATACAAAATCCTAATTTAGTGACTGACAAGTTAGTTCATTATGTATTTTTAAGTCACTATAAAATCTGTAATTATAATTAATCATTGTTACAATGATATGTGCATCTCATTCAATCAGATTCTCTCTAACACAAAGAAATTTGGTGAAGTTGCATTGAAAAACTTTCGAGGATTCAAACGCAAGCATTAATAATAGTACATTATGCAATGAGCCTATAATGGTAGTAATTAAGACGCGAGTATGTTTATGAAACGAGCGCAAGCGACTTTCATAATTTTCATATGAGCGTCTTAATTACCATTACAGCCAAGTTTCATACGACTTTTTATGCTCGATCATATTTCTAACTTGAAATTATTCATAAGTATTCATTTTATTCTTATCTGACCAAGGAGCGGAACTGACCTTGTGCAATACCTCGTAAATTGTGAGATGTGCGCAGACGTGAAAGTATTGATTTTTTCCGAGAAACAAATGTCGACATTGACCTTGATATAATCTAGAGAGTAAAATAAACATTAATCTTGATATAACCTTGAAATTGAATTAGACATTGAAAAACGAGATGACAAATTGAATTTATTTGAATATTATTTACAATTAACGCTAATTATTATAGTAACGGAACGGACTTTATTTCAAATATAGGTGATTTATTGTTGTCTTTCGTTTGCATATCCGAGAATAATCGATACTTGCGCTTTAATATTGCTACAATGATATTTTCTGATTGGTGGAAGACCTGAACTTTAATGAGATCCATTAAAGGGCTGCTACCAGGTGTATAATTACTACATTTCGGCATGGTCGAGCATAAAATTATTTTAGTTACCATATTAATCAATTTTAAATTCCATTTTTCAACCAAACATTTTTACAAGAAACGAAATATCTATTATTAAATTGAGAAATCATTATTATTATTATTATGTGATTACGAAAATAATAGATTTTATTTTAGGTTAGGTAACAGTGGCTAGGGACGGGTTTGCATGTGAGTCATCTGAGGCCTATTCTGCACCTCGAATTTATGGGATGAATAAGAAAGAGGTGTACCAACCCACCGGCCACATGTGAGGTTTTATTTTAATTTCTTTAGTGTTGTGCAAAAAGTGAATGAAAATACAAGCTAATATGATTCAAACTGGTAAAACACCAGTTGTAGAAATTTTGGAACTCGAATGACAATGGATGCTCTTGATTTTGAGCTAAAGAACAATGTTTAAATATTTCAGTATGTACAGTAAAAACTTTCATCAGGCTTTAAAAGTCATTTTAAAATACTGATATATATTAGAGAAATTTAATGATCTTTAAACATTACAATTAAAGGACTGTATAAGTTTTAGTTTCAAATATACTTACATAAAGATCATGAATGAAGATTTTAAAAAGATGATTCTACACTGAATATGTTCCCCAGAGCAACACCTTTCTTATCCAGTCATCACCTAATACATTCTTTACACTAAATTATTTGCTATTGCTACAAAATTAAAATCTCTCATAAATATAGATATTCTAATAATGTTATATTCATATCTAGAGTACATTCTATATCAAATTGTTAGAAACCAGTTGCAGAATTCTTTAGTTAAAAAAATTAATTACAAATAATTTCTCTATAACGAATCTGATATAACACACTTTTTATTGCAGTTACATACCAAAAGTTTTCCTTTATTGCTTCCCTGATAATGTGGCTCCAAACACAATTACTTAAGAATCTGTAAAGGAGTTGTATTCAAGAAAATATAAAAGTAATCCTTTCTGTGCAAATCGTAAACAAGTGCAAATCCTTTAAAATCTCTCACCTGATGCAGGTTCACATTTTAACCTTGTGTTGCATGCAAGATAAAATGATCATGGATAAAATAACCATGTTAACCATAACCATTAACCTTGAAATATTACCTCAGATTAACAAATATTTCGATACAATATCCTGTTCCACAGTAGATATCACGACAGAACCTGGAGACAACCATCACATGCGAGAAGATTTGCTACCCCAAGCCCTCAACATCGCCAAAGCTTTGTTCAATTGTGCACACCATTGTAGACGTTCCTCTCTTGTGTCCGCTGATAGCAGATGCCTGAAACAAGAACAAATGTTACTTTCCAGTCATTTGATAGAAAGAAATTTATCAAGAAATTCAATACAGTGACCATGTAAAACATCTTGGTATTACTCTTGATAACAAATTGTTATGGCACAAGCACATAAAATCTGCAACAACCAAGAGCTCTCTTAGGCCCGGTTTTATAAATACGGTTAATCTAAAGATTATGTTAAACCTAACCGTTAGTTTAACTCAAAGTGCCGTATTACAGAGGCTCGGTTAAGTTAAACCGTAGTGGAATACGATTGGTATTACTGCTAGGAAAGAAAAGAAGATGATCGCAGCCGTTTAATTAAATTATTGATTTAAAATAGCCGACGCTCGTGGAGAATCTTCATTGAGAAACATCTTTGTTCTTCGATATCAGAGAGAGTATCACAAAAAAAACTATAGAGTACAAATACCGTTTACTTCAGTATGTTTGTCAGACTTAACCTCAAATAGTTTCTTAATGCTGGCTACCAACGTTATACTACTAAACACAATGCAACCAAACTAAACGTTGCATGATCATCCGCGACGTAACACCATACAAAATCAACTGAGTAATGAAATAATATTAGTGTTGAGTATTTTATGTGTTGTCTAGAATGTTTGTGAAACAGAATTCAGTCAAACAATACAATTATTATTATTATTATTATTATTATGAGTCTAGTAAAATTATGTACTATTATTAGTGTATTTATGAATCAGGCCCCATAGTAAATCTTACCAGGAGACTGTCTACCACACACAGTACAATGCTCAATAGGTTTATAGTAGATTTATGGACACCTTCGAAATCTTTCATCGTTTTTAGTATGCCTAGGACTTCCAGAGGAAAAAATAGCGCAGAGCAACTAGTAATTGATGCAGAGATTAACAGAATGTTTTCAAAAGTAAAAAAGATATAATTTATCTTTTCAAATAAAACACATATTTTTGCACTTTCTCATTTTTCTGTTGCATGTTGTATCAGAGTTACAATTTTTCGAAACAAGGCTAGGACTATAAGCCTAATTCTGAAGGTTAGGACTGTCTGCTTCGAAAGCCTCAATCTGTTTTGAAACTTATATTAATTTATATTCCAAAGTGGTGCACTCTATTTCGAAAAATTCTTGGGCGCCGTGGTCGTTCAGTAATATTGATCACTCACTTATCGTCACTCATAAGTTCTCAGAAAACATCTGCAATATCCTTGTGTAGATTATTGCGGGAACCGCCATCTTGCACTGTTGAACCTTGAACTGCAGTTTAAACGGTAGGGGACAGCCGATCAAGTTAAACTCAAGTTAACTCAAGATTAACTGGTAGTTAAGGTTTATAAAACGAAGCAGAACGAAAAACTTCAGTTTAAACTGAACGTAAGGTTTAAACGACGTTTATAATACCGGCCCTTAGAATACCTCATCTTTACCCCCTGTTCAAATCTCCTGTTCTCAGTCTAAGAAGAAAAGTTATGCTCTACAAAATGCTGATTTTACTGACCCTAACTTACATTGCCCATGCTTGGTGTTATATTCCAAAAACAGTGTTTCAACTAGAGTTGGGCAACACGATTCTTTTTCAGAAGTCGATTCCAATGATTCAATCACACATTACGAATCGATTCTAACGATTCGTTCACGATTCTTCTCAGTCTGCGATTCCAACTATTCTTTTGAATCGTCAACGAGTTCACGATTCTTCCCAGTCTACGATTCAAACTATTCTTTTGAATCGTCGCAAGACACCAAACCACGCGTAGAACAAAAACGTTCTACATATCTCTCATAGATGGCATAAGAGGCGAGACATTGGATTGTCTCTTTCTCATTGGCTGGAACCATTCAGTATGAACTCCATTAGTCTACAAAATTACCCAAGATAATGTCTCTAAATTATAATTTATCAACTGAACCTTATTATGAAGTACATTTTTTGCATTACATCTCTATTTAACTATGCAAATTTCAGGTTTGTGTTCATTATTTTCCATACTTAACAAATGCAGTACATATTTTGATTTCACTCTCGCTCGGGAGCATTCGACACGGTTCGGAAATGTCCGTTGACAGGTTACATCAAACAACGAATAGAATCGTGGGTTACGATACCATGCCGATTCCTTCATATTCTTTTGAATGACGATTCGTTACGATTCGTTTGAACGACGATTCGTTACGATTCTTTTGAACGACGATTCGTTGATACCACGAATCGATTCTTACGATTCTTTATTATTAGTCGTTCGAATGAACGATTCGTTCACGAATCGACCCAACTCTAGTTTCAACCTCTTCAAATTGTTCAAAATAAAGTGCTCCGAATAATACATAATTCAGACTGGTACACAACTAATGCACAAAACACTTTGATTTGGACATGACATTTCTGAAAGACTCATTACGTGAACAAGTTAAGGAGTTTTATAACAGTGCAAATTCAAGTGAAAATCCATTCATCAAGCGCCTTGGCCAATACAATGCAAATTTCTACAAGAAACACAGAACACCAAAATCTTTTTTAAGTGAATAACATGCACTTTTCCACAACCTCCGACTTCCTAACATCTACATTAATGTCTCCGTGCCCAATTGTTTTGACAGCTGGACATGAACAATACTTGTGCTTTATTATTTGAATTTACACTAAATATGAAAAGGCAGAAAACATATTTGTTTTGGTACTTTATCAATAAATTGCTGAATCTGAAGGGGGGGGGGGGCAGGAAAAGTGAAATTTTCCTCTTTCAACCCAAGCAATCAACAATTTAGAAATCTTAGCACAAAAAGTCTCTGGTAAAATTTGCAAGAAATGCAACGACCTCTATTAATCAAGAAAATATTCTTGACTTTTTTTATTCAGATTTCAGTACTTTATTGTACTTTTAGCAGGTTAAGAATATTTGGGGGGGGAATGAATTCCTATAGTCGCGACGCTGTTATTCCTGGCATGACTCCTCCTCTTTGCTTACGTCTTAGGAAGACAAGGCTCTATAAAGTCTAGGTAGGTAATATCGTTCGCCATTTTTGTTCTTTCATTGCCGAGCTACTAGACTAGGGATCTATTTGCCACACCGTTAAACATTATCATGTCGTAGTTCCTATGATAATAAATCAAACACACTGTAATTCAGCAAATAATTGAGCGGCAAATAACGTCCTCGTGTCCTTTCTGGGAACGCCAACGAAAGAGCCAAAAATGGCGGGCGATTATATTTTAAGTATTTATTCAGCCTTAGGAAATGCTTTACATCTTCATCAGCGAATCACAAGACGCACACGTTTAAATGTAGCCGACCTGCAACGTGATTGGCTGCCGGAAATTAGAGCGACGGGACTATAATTTTTAAATTTTAAGCCGAGGTTATCAGCCTGAATGACTATATACATACATAAATATATAAGCATTGTACTAGCCTCAGTCAGTGGCTCGCTAATCCAGAATCAGATTCAGCTTCAGAAAGAAAAAGGGTACAATGCTGCATAACTAACAGGCATGCAATGCATGATTTATTATGTGTTTAGGGTCGGCCACAAGTCTGGGTTATGGTGTGAGTGAGCCTATATAAGCTTGGCGGAAATTATAACTTCTTGCAATCCAGCACATGATATTATATTCTCTTATAGGCCTATTAATATTATATCTGAACTGTGACCGAACATGAGCTCTGCTCATTCAGTCCTCAAATTTTGTTAATATTACTGTATCTCCTTTTTTATATTGATTGTATTATTTTATTTGTATTTCTCTTGTTTGTAATTATATTCTTTATTCTGTATATTTAAATTTAAATAAATAAATAAATTTTCTAATTAAAAAAAACATAAGTGTATTTACCTTATTGTTGTTTGTGATCCCCGACGCACCAGGACTAGTGAATCTTCATCCTCAGGCTGTGAAGGGCGTGTTGTCTCCAACAAGAATGTGTGTGGCCTTGCACAAATATCACGAGAAACCAAACCAACAGTCTCGGTTGTGCACATATTCAAATCTATCTGTCCAATTGGTACCTATCAACAGAGACAAGTATGTGTGTACAGGGACAAAGGTATATACACACTTTTTAAACAAACTAATATTAGTTCTGATTGGCATGCATGAAAGCAATACTTCCATCCATGAAACTGTAAAAATGATCATATTATGACTATTTTACAGCCATTTTAGACAGTTAAATAGTTACCATGTTCACTAATGGATTCAAGATTAAGGCCCGGTTTCTTCAACCTTTGTTAAATTATAACAGTGTGTTATTCCATTTTAACTGTAAACTTAATAGTTGAAGCATTTCTTCAACTACTGTTAGTAGTAACAGGCTGTTAAAACCTATGTTAATTTAACTGCCCAATTTCATGCAGTTAAATCATTTAACTCTCTGTTAGTATTGGCAGTATAACCACACCATCAGAAATAGAGGAAATGCTATTTCATATCTTACGCTGGCCTGCCACGGCGTAGAAATGTTCCACAAGTGGTGCTTGTGAGAAAGGTTGGTGGACTCTAAAACTCCTCCCGGCCAGGTCCGATGGACCCATTAACCAACGACAGGTGTGGTCCTCCAGTCATACTGGGGGTTTACGTGAGTGGGTGATGTAACCACCATTACAAACAAAAAATTGGTGCCCACTTAAAAAACGGTTACACTTATGCTAATTAAAGCACTATGTACCAAAGCCAAAGATAAAAAATGGAGCATTTTAATAAAAAAAACAGAAATTATTCCAGAAATCCCACGTAAATCTGCAGTAGCAAAATTCAGATTGCTTACAGAACACGATTATTTGGCCAAACACTTGAATAAAATAGGAATTTACACAAATCCAAATTGTCCTCTATGCAACAAAGAAGAAGAAATGACTGAAGATCATCTCATAACCTGTGAAGTTCTACCTGATGGATCCACCACAGAGAAATATTGGAGAGCAAGAACGCTAATGGCTTCGTTGCCAAAGCCCGGCATTAGATAACAACAACAACTCTCTGTTAGCATAGAAGTATCCAATATGGCTTGTGCGTTAGATGCTGAACTTACATATCTGGATTATTTAGAAAATGATATCCATGAATACATAAACGAGCGGATGATTTCTGTGATTTGACAGACCAGAAGTTCACACAAAGGTATAGCTATTTTCTGCCAATCCTCACTTTTCGCTTTCAACTTAGATCCGTTTGTTTGTTTATTCTCATTAATTGGCTTATACTGCGAAATAATTTCCAGCAGAAGGTTTCTTTCGAACAAAGAGAAATTAGTCCCACGATTTCTATTTGTTCCAGTGTTTTCCATTTCATAACAGCAATACCAATACACCGCTCCACGCTATTGTGATACAGACGAGGAAAGAAGCAGAAATCAAACCTGAGAGAATAGAAAGACTTCTATCCTCTCTGAATTAAACAATGGAAACAAGCGAGAATCGCAATTGTCAGAGTTCAGAAAACAGAAGTGAGCCTATAGTTGGTTATAGATTCTGGTTAAACTCTAGAATCTCTGGTCCTAACAGAGTTAACAAACAGAATGTTAAAATGTGAAATGTAAAGTTGAAGAAACGCAATATTTTTAACAGCAATTCATACTTTTAACTTACAGTTAATTAACGCTATGTTAGGTGCATTTTAACAAAGGTTGAAGAAACCGGGCCTAACAGTATAAACCTCACTTAAGCAAGGGGTTTTTTTTTTTTTTTTTAAGATAATAACAATCGAGTTATTTTCTTTCTTACTTCCCAATATTGAGATGTTAGACGTATTTTTTGAACTGCTTCACAGTGTGTTAAATGATTCATGTCCATTTCCTCTTCTTGAGAACACAATACACAATTTGCAGTAGACAGGATGCCAATCCTATGTAAATGTTTACTCAGACAATCGTGACCTGTAAGGAGTCTGAACATGCCACAGCAGATTTACGTGATAGATCAAGAATTAAATCAGGTCTTTCTAGTAAATTTTTCCAATTTTAATATGACTATATTCTTGCAATGAGAACTCCAAAGAAATAAATTTCAAGGGATGTATAAATAGCTTCAACTTCTCTAACAAAATTTGTGGTATTTTTCCCCACATTCTTATTGAAGGAAAAGAATTCACAAGTACCACCTGCTCCAGCTCCTTCCTCAGGATTCATGAGAGAACTATCTGTGTTTGTATATATATGTCCAATTGCTTAATGGATATGTTGTATGTAGAGTTTCCAATGTTAGAATTTTTGCTTCTTGAGAAAAATCTTTCTTATTAAAGATTTTGTTTAAGTATAGGTTGTTTTGTACAGAGCGTTCGCCTACGGGTGGGGCCAGGAAAGCGGCCTGTCTGCGGTATCGCTTGCGGGAATCGTCTATCCGTAAGCTTCCGCTTTCTATACTATACTCTGTAGGGTTTTAATTTTAAAAGTTTAGCAGCAGTAAAGACTGATGTTTTTGAAACACTAACTTCCTGTGAAACACGTCTTAGAGATTTATTAGGAGAGTGTGTAAATGATGCACTGATTTCATCAATTTTTTCTTCCGTCAATACTCTTTGTTTTTGCTTAGGAATTGTAGCATTTATCGACCCTGTTGTCCTTAATTTGTTAACAAGACGTCTAACAGTTTCTCTACCCTGAATTGGAGCACCCGGATATTTCACTTCAAATTGCCTACGCACCTCTCTACATGACTCTGTTTTCACATATGCATCATACATAAAAACTCTTTGTTCAAGCGTGAATTTTCCGTTCTGCATTGTTAACAAATTTTACACAACGCTGAATATTTAAGCAACTGTGTCAAGAAACTGCACTGTACGTGTTAAATACTGCAACATCTGGCTCACAACTGATAACTTGTCGACCTTGATGTCCTTGATTGTCGAGCGTGTCTCAACAACTGCGCGCACAAAGCGGCATATCAGTACATGCTGCTTTCCTGGCCTCACCCGTAGGCGAACGCTCTGTATATCTACATGATCAATCGGGTTATTAATAGGTAGAAAATTCTCCTTTTGTTTAACTATTCCTATAGTTTCTTTCAATTTTAGGACTTCTTGTTTAAAAATAATTATAGAAGGAAAAAACTTCAGAAAATTTCTTTCAGGTAATCTGAAGTTAAGCAACATTTTCAGTTGAAAGTACTGGTAATTTAAATATATATAAAAACATAACTGACGTACTTTCTTTTTCTCATCATCTGGATATTTCCAATACGACAGAGTTGCACCTTCAAGCAGACACCATCTTCGATGCCATGCGCCGAAACCAGACACATCTTCAAACATGGTAAGAAATCCCCTTTCTCCCACGTCCAGCTGAAGTTCCGAGCTAAGTTGTAACTGAATATTTCCTTCTAGCGGGGATGAATAGGCAACCTGCAATCATTTCAAGTATTATAACAACAGTAACAGTTGCTGCTGTAAATACACTAGCAACTCTACAGTCAACTGGAAATGTTACTACACTGAACATAACATTCTGCATCTGTCTGGTGACGCCAACATTGCAGATTTGTGTAGAGGGTTTTTCTTGGGGTACTCCCACTTCCCTCTACCAAACACACACTATTTTCCCCTCATTATTTTCATCTATCATCTGCAATAATTAAAATAGACTAGGATAAAGTCTATTCTTTTGAGAAGATTAACTCCATATGTAGATGAAATTATTGGGGATCATCAGTGTGGTTTTAGGCGTAATAGATCAACTATTGACCAGATATTTTGTATTCGACAGATATTGGAGAAAAAATGGGAGTATAAGGGTACAGTGCGTCAGTTATTCATAGATTTCAAAAAGGCATATGACTCGGTTAAGAGAGAAGTTTTATATGATATTCTTATTGAATTTGGTATTCCCAAGAAACTAGTTCGATTAATTAAAATGTGTCTGAGTGAAACGTACAGCAGAGTCCGTATGGGTCAGTTTCTGTCAGATGCGTTTCCAATTCACTGTGGGCTAAAACAAGGAGATGCACTATCACCTTTACTTTTTAACTTTGCTCTAGAGTATGGCATTAGGAAAGTCCAGGATAACAGAGAGGGTTTGGAATTGAACGGGTTACATCAGCTGCTTGTCTATGCGGATGACGTGAATATGTTAGGAGAAAATCCACAAACGATTAGAGAAAACACGGGAATTTTACTGGAAGCAAGTAAAGAGATAGGTTTGGAAGTAAATCCCGAAAAGACAAAGTATATGATTATGTCTCGTGACCAGAATATTGTACGAAATGGAAATATAAAAATTGGAAATTTATCTTTTGAAGAGGTGGAGAAGTTCAAATATCTTGAGGCAACAGTAACAAATATACATGATACTCAGGAGGAAATTAAACACAGAATAAATATGGGAAATGCCTGTTATTATTCGGTTGAGAAGCTTTTATCATCCAGTGTGATGTCAAAAAATCTGAAAGTTAGAATTTATAAAACAGTTATATTACCGGTTCTTCTTTATGGTTGTGAAACTTGGATTCTCACTTTGAGAGAGGAACATAGGTTAAGGGTGTTTGAGAATAAGGTGCTTAGGAAAATATTTCGGGCTAAAAGGGATGAAGTTACAGGAGAATGGAGAAAGTTACACAATACAGAACTGCACGCATTGTATTCTTCACCTGACATAATTAGGAACATTAAATCCAGACGTTTGAGATGGGAAGGGCATGTAGCACGTATGGGCGAATCCAGAAATGCACATAGAGTGTTAGTTGGGAGGCCAGAGGGAAAAAGACCTTTAGGGAGGCCGAGACGTAGATGGGAAAGTAATATTAAAATGGATTTGAGGGAGGTGGGATATGATGATAGAGAATGGATTAATCTTGCTCAGGATAGGGACCAATGGCGGGCTTATGTGAGGGCAGCAATGAACCTGAGGGTTCCTTAAAAGCCAGTAAGTAAGTAAGGATAAAGTCTTGGGGGTTGTACAGGTTTCTGATACTGAAAGGGTTGGGCTTTATCAGGTAATCATTTGGGGATGAGATCTGGCAGCATCAGATTCACGAATTCTACCAATCACATGTTAGACTTAGACAACAGGCCAAAGCAAACCCAAGTGCAAGGACTGATCCGAAGTCTGACCTTTACAAAGCCAAGCCAAACCTCCAATAACATCTATCATGATTAGTGAAGAAATAATGAATCCACCACAAATTCCACTTGGACTATACAGTATTTTGACATGATAAATACATCATGTTTCAATACTCTGACCACAGATAAATTTGCTACACAGCATGCAGAACATTACCAATAATTTCTTCTTCTGTATTACGAAACAAACTAAACTTTTCTTCAAATGTATGTCTCACCTTATTAAGAGTAAATTGTGTCCGTCTAAGCTCTCGCAAAGAAAACACCACATAACCAGACAACTGGAAAGCTGGTGTGCGCACAGCTGATGGCCCAGCTGGTGATTGTACTGATGGCATCACCAAACGAGATTCCTGCTTCAACAGCTTTTTAGGCGTCAAACGCAGTTTGTTCGTATTTCCATCCTAGATACAAAGTAAAGCATTTTATAAGAACATGATTAATAGTAATATGCGTTACAAGAGCGGTATGTTGAAATTTTCATGTTCGAGGAAAAGTTTGAAAAAGCGAAACATAGTTGAGCTTTTTTAATTTCCGAGAATTGAAAGAAAACATACCGCTCGTGTATCGTACATTATTTTGTGCGAAGATCGTTTATTACATACCTGAAAGAGGAATTTCTAATTAGTTGCAATGAAATCTCCATCTTGGTTTCTGTTCAATGACGGCAAATTTGCAAAACAAAAATATCTATCTTCAACATGGTTCCTTTAAAATGTTTTCTGTGTTTACTATACTCCAGCAGGCCGTGATATACGTCTGTCTTTTTTTTCCCCCAGTCTATAAATGCGAACTTAAAACAAACAGTAAGGTTATGTACTGATTTATTTTTCATTTTAATTCATTAATATTTTCGTTCAAAGTAGCCGCCATGATGAGTCTGGAATCTTGTTCATTTTTTCAATGCTTCCTTAATGTTACTTGCATCACGAATGCAGTAACTTTAGTGGAGTTGTAGAGTTTACTTAATTTTTGCAAATATTTAAAAACAATAATTAACAGTGCAATTTAGGTGAAATTGCAGTGGTAAGTTTCCAATTTATAATTATTACTATATTGAACGTCTCTAAAAATAATATGTTAAAAGCCTAAAGCAGTAAAATCAATATGTCACTTAAGCGGTAAGAAGAGGGAAATTGTTATGTGTGTTAGGTTGGGAATACTGAATGTGGAATTTTAGACTTTCTGCGGATTGGTTTTGTGCAGAAACCAAGAAAATACGCACGATCTCGCACAAAAACTATTTCAATTATAACTATACTATTTTCATCTTACATCTCTCTTAAACCTCAAATGATTTAATCAACTGGAGGCTATTAGATCCAGTTTAATGCAGCGCTTTTAACACATAATAGAGCTTGTGAACTTTCTGAGTTCTTGGCTCCTTTGACTTCGACATAAATTTCTAGAGAATCCTCAATCCTTGTATTAAAAAAAAAGGTTATTATTCATTGTCTGTTACACTCTTTTAACACTTATAATCACTGAATAACTTTATGATATCTTTACTGTATCAACTTTTGCAATATACCTGGATGACTAGTCCAAATCACCTTACTTAATACCCTAAGGATGAAACTTAACCATTCTTCCTATATTACTACATATGCTAGTGGATTATAGTGATTTTCTAGCTCTCAAGTTGAATTTTCTTTTACCAACTTCGTTTCGAATTTCTGGTACTGATAAATACTACAACTGACAGTTATTTTCTGACTGTTATGTTGGCAGCAACAATTTCGGTTTGCAGTAAAGGAAACTGATGAAAATGCAAGTAAATATATTTTTAGGTTAGGTCTCATGAATCGTAAACTATTTAGTTAAAGCAATGAATTTCACGTTGTCAGACAAAATAGATTTTAATATTAGATCATACTAATGCAGATACTTTAGCAAAGAAGGGCAGCACTGCTACTTACAGACCTGTTACTAAATCTACGTATTACTCTGTGAAGAGATTTATTAAATCTACATACTTAGACTTCAACAAACAAAATTTGATAACACAATCTCAAGGGAAAAAATGGAACTCTCTGCATCATAATCCACAGTTAATTCCCGACTTACCACGAAAATCGTTTGTAGTTGCATTTAGATTGGCAACAGGCCATGATTGTTTGGCCAAATACCTGCAGAGAATTGGAATATATCAGTCCCCTAACTGCCCATTGTGAAACTCAAACCAAGAAATGGATTCGGAACACCTCAAAATCTGTGCTTCAGTGGCTGGCCATGATAATATCTTTGAAAAATATTGGAGTGCAAGAGGTCAAATGACTTTATTGTCAAAAGCCTGGCATTAGAAAACAACAACAACATACTAATCCTAATTACCAACATAATGTGCGAGAAGTCCATGAGGAAAATATACTATATCATAAATTATTGAACCATTTAAGAAACACCTCGGAACAAAGATGAGATGTGGTAAATAAGCAAGACATTGTTATTGTTAAAACTGTATTACTATTATTATTTCAGTACGTAGCATTGTGATTTTACCCTTTTTTGTGATATCTGGTATTATAGTCCTGTCGCTCTTATTTCCGGCAGCCAATCACGTTGCAGGTCGGCTACATTTAAACGTGTGCGTCTTGTCATTCGCTGGTGATGATGTAATTCACTTCCTAAGTCTCGATAAATACTTAATATAATCGCCCGCCATTTTGGCTCTTTCGTCCGCTTTTGTAGAAAACACACGAGGACATTATTTGCCGCTCAATTATTTGCTCAATTACAGTGCGTCTGACTTTTTATCATAGGAGCTACGACATGATAATCTTTAACGGTGCGCCAAATAGATTCCTCGTATGGTAGCTCGGCAACGAAAGAGCAAAAATGGCGAACGATACTACCTACTTAGACTTTATAGAGCTTTCACTTCCTAAGATGTAAGCAAAGAGGAGGAGTCACGCCGGAAATAACAGCGACACGACTATAGTTGGCAACACTAAAGAGATTGCCAAATTAGATTTCTAGGAACTACACTTATGTGATCCGCATTATAGGCTCTGACAATGAAGGATACCACTTCGAAACCAGTGAACCAGGTAAATTGCGAAAGTTAACACAGTAAAGATATTATAAAGTTATTCAGAAAAATAATCTCATAAATACAACTTTTTGACATTTTTATGTCTTCTTTTAATCAATGTTCTTTGTATCGGTTGGCCAAAAAAGTATGAAAATAGCAAACTTGGGAGGAGGAGGAGCAGGTACTGGTTGCAAACACTAGAAGAAATACAAACCTTCTTTCCTGAGATGTGATATTTAACGTCATGTGGCAGCACCTCCATGTGGGTTTGCAAATTGTATATTTCCAATGTTACTTTGAAATCACTGTAAAGGCCTTCTAGCCTTAGAGAGCCAGGAAAAATCAGAGCAGCTCCGCCTCCTTTACGCAAGTTCTCACTTGAGGCAGCCATCACCGGTGTGGCGGCTACTTGCTCCTGAGCTCTTGCCAGACACACGAAATGATGACACATCTCGTCTAGGAGAAAAGTGAAATCTTTATTAGTTCATATGTTCAATCTCTCTAGCATTTACTGAAATATATGTAATACTTCTACAAACAGTGGGTGAAGAAGGGTGAATAAACTGAGAGACAATGAGGTAAAGAATAGAAATACTTAAGTATAAAGTGGAAATATTGTAATAAATAGAGCCCAGATGTTTAGGTATTTATAACTTAAAATGTTGCTGTTGTTTTCTAATGCCAGGCATTTGACAATAAAGTCATTTGACCTCTTGCACTCCAATATTTTTCAAAGATATTATCATGGCCAGCCACTGAAGCACAGATTTGAAAATGGCAAGTTGTAGCCGATTTAAGTGAACACCATATTTTAACGTTTTGGTGGCTACTTCATTCACACACAACACCCAGAATGTCTGAAGGACCACACCTGCTGTTGGTTGACGGGTCCATTGGACCTAGCTGGGAGACCTTGTTGATCACCAGGACGATTTTAGTGCCATAGCAAGTCAGCACTAGGAACAGAAAAGTAGAAAGAGGAGGAAGGAAAGGGAAATGAACCCCTAGGCCTCGAATGCTCTAATGCCGTTGGGGTAGAAGAAAGTAAGAGTTCAGTCAGAGGACTGGATAGGAAAGGGTAAAGAGGGAATTAGGTATTGGATAGAGGAAAATTATACCAAATTCAGTCATTAACTCATCAAGCTGACCCGTGCTAATGGATGAGTAGCCCCTCCCTTTAGTTCAGCTAGTAAAATTATGCTCACTAACAGCTGCACCACGGGAAGGTAGGGATGGGACGTTGGGTATTTGACCAAGTTGGTTCCTTAAAGCCTTCATTGGGAAGGATTAATGGCTCTCCCCTCCTGTATCCGACAGATACCCTTCTGCAGCCTTATAACTTAAAATAGGCAGGCAAAAAAGGCATTATAAATTTTAAAAAGGCATAATATATTTTAGCAATAAATTTAAATTATATCAACATAACTCACATTTTTACTTCGTAGTTGACGCATGTTGACTTATAAAATACTTTTTTTTTCGTGATCAACTATCTTTTCACAAAACTGTTCCATCGGTTGAAAACACATGGGCACCAAATTCACTAACGTAAGCATGAAGTTTACTTTTCCAAGCAATGTCTTTGCCGACTCAACTGACAAATAACTTACCTGCAGCCATTCTTCGAAGATAATCTTTCTTGAGTGGTAATGTAATATTACTGATCACAAGGGCTCCCCGATCTGTCAGCTCAGAACTGTGGCCTCCTGGCTTCAAGCTGCCTTCCACTTTGAGTCGTTGTACCTCGTGCATAGCTGCCTGGCGTCTGTGAGCTGAACAGACAAATAATGCTCAGCACTGAGACATAATAGACTCAGTTCATACAGTGAAACTCACAAAATATACATGCAGTAAAATTTAAGGTTTAGCCAAAATATTTCTCGAGTTTCTGCTTTATTCTGAGACCAAATAAATATTTTTATTTCTTTTTTTATCATCATCATCATCATCATCATCATCATCATCAACTGTGAAAGGTTAGGCTTGTTCTTAATTCTCAAGTTGGAGTTAAGGTACGGTCACACGTCGCTACTTTTGCTGCGCAACTTTTGTACTGCAGCTGCAAAAGTTGCATGTCGCATTCACACGGAAGCCAAACGTAGTGCGCCTGCACGCTACTTTTCGTGCTGCGCAACCCGAGTGCAGCAAAAGTTGCAACTGGAGGTTGCAAGTCTGTTCACACACAAGGCGCTACTTTTGCGGCCGCAGTCATGCTGCAGGTTTCCATCTCCGTGTTGACTTCTCAATATACATTTTGTGGTTATGTTCGCATTATTAATAAACTCATGCGATAGCTTACTTATCTATATTATTTGTTTTTCTGTCCTAACTAGTACTCAGAAATTTGTATTATTTTTAGTATAAAGGTATTAAAAACTCCTATATACTTAAATGATAACCAACAGCATATTCACGTAATCAATGTTGGCAACCGTCCTGTTTGAAACTACGCTACGGAAAATTAAAAAAATGAATTATATCGTCGGCAAATATACTCAGACTGTGTAGTGCATTTAGTAACTGTTACAATCATTTATATTCATCACATTTAACATTGAAATATATCCTAACAGTAAAAGTGTCATCGATACATTTGGGTGGCAACACTGGTCGCAACCGCAGCAAAAGTTTCAACAAAACTGATATAAAAAATGCTGCAGCTGCAACCCTGAGAACCCTGTTCACACGTCGCTACTTTTAAGCTGCGCGCAGCATGAAAAAGTAGCGGGCAGCAGGTTCGGCAGCCGCTACTTTTCGGGTTGCACCGTTGTTCACCGTCGCAGTACGAGAGTTGTGCAGTCTTTTGTATTGCAGCGCACCATACCTTTATAAGTTGATGAATGAAAATCGAAAATTAAGGAACTTTTGGAGAACTCTAATCAAATACCTGAATTGCCTCGTAAAACTGCTGTTGCCATGTTTTAGCTATTTTTACTGGACATGACTGTGTAAGCAAACATCTCCATAGAATTGGGATATTTCCAACACTATAGTCTGGGTCAGCTTACTTCATACCCTAAGGATGAAACCTAACCATTTTTCCCCCATTACTACATATGCTAGTGGATTGTGGTGATTTTCTAGTTTGCAGGTTGAATTTTCTTTTGCCAACTTCGTTTCGAATTTCGATACTGACAAATACTACAGATGGTAGTGATTTTGTAACTGGTATGTTGGCAGCTTGAGACAAATATCGACAATATTTGTCGGTACTGGAGTTCCATGAAATTGAAATTGTACTAGATTTCTAAGCCGGTTACTGGAAACTAGTGAAATTTGAACATACTAATAATTAATTAATATCAGTATTAATATTAATAGATAATAGTTATTTTATTTTCTGCGTTGTTATAATTTAAGACTACAGTCAGCTATGTTTTCGAAGTGAGTACTAATAATTTCATGTGATCAAACAAAATACATTTTTAGGTTAGGTCTCGTCAATCAATTGTTTAGTCAAACCAATGAATTTCATATTGCCATCCCTTTCTCGTATAGTTTGCCTACGAAAATATGTTACAAATTATTCAATTATTTAGAGTAACCTTCCAACATAAAGATAAAGTACAGTAAGTAAATAAGTCATTCAGTACGTAGGATCATGTGATATCTGGTAACAGTTGGCAACACTGACAAGACGCAATATTTGCTGTTAGGAACTGTTCTTATGTGACCCTCACTATACATTATTCTCTATGGCCTAAACATGAAGAAATGCAGTATTGGGCAGCACTCCAGAATTTTGAAGATATCACCTCCAAATATTGGGAAGCAAGACTCTTCAGCATTACGTACATACATTCCAAGTAGAGCTCGGACGAGAAGTTATGGCACCGGCGCGAGGGACGCATTTTAGTTCGTTTGCTTGGACTCGCCCTCACACTCAACTGGAGGGGTGTTGGGTTAGTTGGTTACTAGCATTCCGAGTGTTGAGATCGTTCTGCTACTACCGCTATTGCTAATACTGAAAACATTGTCCTTCTGAGCGCCCTCATTATGGCATTGTCTAAGGTGTGAAATCATAGAGTAGTTCATAGTCAAGGACATGAAATAGCATACAATGTATGGAAATTCATGTCAGAAGAGGCTGTAAACGGAACACCAATTCCATTGAAAAGCGTGTGTGCAAGAGTACTGGCTGCCACTGGTATTTCAAAGCGAACCTTGGCAAGAATCAGGAAAGAAGGATAAAATATTGAGGCAGGAACAGCAGATCTTTCTCCAGTCCGGAAAAATCACAGCCGAAGAAGAAGATTGTTGCAGCTGTAGACAGCTTTGATGAGGAAGTCATAAGAAGGCTCATTTATAATTTCTACGCTACGCATAAGCAGAGGCCGACTCTGCAATCGCTTCTTCCAAGAATGGATATCAGTGTATGATTATGTGAAGAAAGTAGAGAATAATTACATTGAAATTGAGCACGTGATGGACAGTATTTTTTAGAACATTTCCATAAACTTAGGGACATCTGATTCCAGCACAGATCAGTCGTCTGATTCGGACGGAGAATAAGAATATAAAGATGGAATAGCGGGCGTAATTCCATTAGGTACTTTCGGACTCTTGAGTAGGAAAGTGGTGACACTAAGGTAAGACGAATGTTTTTGGAAAGAGATGAAACGGATATGCCTGCCGCTCTGAGCTTGAGAACCGTAATCCTAACAACCCCCACTCCTCTACCCTGCTGGCCGGCAATTTAAAACTTCGCGCATGTTGGTGCCATAACATCTTATCTCAGCTCTAGCATTGGCATCCACACATTATAATATGGAACATGAGCAGTGCTGCAGCAGTAGCTACATCTGATGACACTTAAAACATCTTAAGGCTTGCCTTGGCTGTTATTATTACTTACTTGCAACAAGCAGGAGTCTCTCTCCTTCAACTTCTTCTGCAGAACCAGAAAACTCGACAGTTGAACAGCAAAGGTTAAGTGCCTGACTTGCTTGTGATATCACAGTCTGTTGCTTGGCCACCTGCAGAAGACATGGGACATAGATGGTAATGCATTATGCAGACTATTTCGTGGTTATGCAAGGATAGAGAAACATAGTGAATCTGCAGTGATTTATAATGGGTGTGCAGTGTGTTGTAGTGAAAGTGCAGTGAGCTTATAAGTAAATTCTGAGAGTTATAGTGGCAGAAAAATAGATTTATAGTGAACGGGTGTCAGTTATAGTGCTTGTAATGGGGTCTAAGCCAGAGACCTGCAAGAGAGCGATGCTTAACGATATCTGAGATCGGTTTTACCGAATGCTCTTCGTGTGTAATCGCTCGAGCTCGGGTTTGGCCTCCGCTCGCTCGAGATCGCCCGGGGGATCGCTCCCCTGTCAGAACGAGCGCTCGCTTCAACGACTGTATGCGAAGCAGTAAGCTACAGTACTACGTAGTGCAGTATTGGTAGAAATCGAATGAATTCATTCGAATTATTTGATTATCAAAACCATTCGAAATAACAGAAATATTCACAATATCACTCGATTATTCATTAACTTTGCTTACCACCACAACAAGCCGTATGAAGTTATACAAAATATGTACTCGCATAACAGAATATGTTCCATTTTATGATAATGATAAGAGCTTCGAGTTCAGAATCATATGACGCAACAATAGAATGATAAGCTTTGAATGTTCTGTGTGGGTGTTGCGTACTGACTCTTCTAACAGCCCCAGAATCTGACCCTGATCTTCATTAAATTAAACACCTGACCTACATGGCGATAAGAAAAAAAGAGCGCTGCTCTCTGACTATAGGCCTACGTATAGAATGAGTAATCAACATACTGCAATTTTATTGAACAATTCATTCATGCATTCGAATGATTTCATCCTACAATGGAATAATCATTATAGAAATCATTCGATTGTTCTCAACAATTATATATATTTAGTGGAAATTTAATTAATTACACATTTTTCTTTGTTTAGATTGAAATAGCCTGAAATGATTTTCTGTATTAATATATTTCATTCCTACTTAGTTTAACAATTAATCGTGATAATTACTGTAAATGCAAATGAAATGTTTTGTTATATTACTATAAAACAGACAAATTACAATTTAATACGTGATAACTAAAAATGTCTATCGATGTATGAAATGCAAATAATAAATTAGTAGCGATATATTTTGTTTCATCTCGGACGTAGTATGAACTTTACTCATACTAACTTGGGAATAGTTTTATTTTTTATTTTAGTAGGTTATTTTACGACGCTTAGGTTATTTAGCGTTTGAATGAAATGGAGGTGATAATGCCAGTGAAATAAGTCCGGGGTCCAGCACCGAAAGTTACCCAGCATTTGCTCGTATTGGGTTGAGGGAAAACCCCGGAAAAAACGTCAACCAGGTAACTTGCCCCGACCAGGATTCGAACCCGGGCCACATGGTGTGGACAATCCTATGTACTTTAAGGTATTTTTATCCCTTACTTCTCCGAATTTAGTCCAAGCAGAGCTAGTAACTGCTTTCCCTTTTTTCCAATACTCTGACTCTGCTAATTTAATTTTATTTTCGGTATATACTTTCGACATCGTGTCTTGTAATCTTTTACCATCAACAGAGACGGTGTCCGAGCATCTGCTTGAGATCGACGTCGATACTATTGAATCATCTTCAACATTCGTTTTGATGAAACGTACTGATTAGACAAGCCTACAATTCACCTACTGCTTAGTGCTACCGGAAGAGCACTCATGAACACCGAGCGCTCGTCCTCAGATCCGATCGCTCGGTGTGTTTCTTTACTTCGTGATTTATCGGAAATATTCGTAGATGATCGCTAGTCATTCCATCAGTGCCTTCCTGGACTGATAACGATATCCTGCGCTCGCTCTGATGCAGGTCTCTGGTCTAAGCTATCGATTTGAGGTTAATATAGTAAGTACAATTCTACGGAATAATAAGGATGTAATTAATGTTCTGTTATTTGAAATGTTGTATCAGTGAAGAAGTGTGTTGTGTCTGTGAAATGTGTTGCGACAGTGAAGTGTGTTTGTGTCACTGAAGTTCTATAAGGTTCGTTCCAACAGCAGTCAGGAACCGTCCGTAACCATCGTGAGCATGCGCAGTACAGAAAAAGCGTTCCAACACAATCCGAACCAGTCCTGAACCGGAAATATGTACTGCAGTCGGGCGTTCCAACAAGCTTTTGACACGGGTTCGGAACGGTCAGAAATAGTCCGCGGATTGAGGCATGTACGGAAGAGTACGCGAGACGCGCATGCGCATAAGCTCACCAACGTCTCCTGGATACTGAAGAAAGACATGATCGACTGTTCACATCAATGAGGTTAAGATGAAAAGTGACAGTGCAGACGAATAATAAAACTAGAGATTTAATTTAAATTGTCGCCAAAAAGAAAGGGAATGGAAATTATTTGGGCACGGAAATAGTTAATTAGAATTTCAACATGCAGCTTTGATTAAAAGTATAATAAATAATGTACATAAATTAATAATTTAAAAAAATAACTATTTTTAGATAAGAATTCCCCAGTACACGACATTGAATTAGCGGAATTTTTGCCTTCTATATTTTTTGTCATCTTTTTTACAGAAAATGATCGAAATTCTATTTTCTGCAATTAGAATTAGCTGCGAAACGATAATAATTAAGCATCCCGTTCTTAGCAAAGATGATCACAGTTATAGCATCTCTGGATTTAGTACATAACGATCCGCGAAAGCGTTCCAACAGCGTCCAGTCAGTTTCAATCCCATAGTAGATGCCCAACTAGCACATGCGCATAAGATGGTACGGAAACCGTACATGAACTGATCCATGAACCGCTTGTTGGAATGAACCTATAGTTTACAGTGGCAGTGCAAAGTATTTGAACAGAGAAATGTTTTTGAAGTCTTAGTGAAATCAGGATAGTGTCAGTAAAATGTGTCTTAGTTCCAGTGCAGTGAGTGAATTGATAGCAAAATGAGTGTAGTGCTGAAAGGTACTTATGCAAGTAAGAACATATATCATAATTATATACTCGTGGTTTTAAGTTCTAACTTAGGGTTAAGATATAAATTAGATTTACTTTAGTTAATTATGTTATATTAAGTGATTCATTTAATTTAGGATGCTCCTTGTTAATATTATTATTTTATTATTAATATTATGACTGTATTTTATTATTGTCATTATTGAGTGTAATTAGTTACCACTGCCACCGGGTACTTACCCATTTGCAGTGTGAATAAATACATACATATATTTAGTATGCCAATTTATGTAGTATTTTAAAATGAGAAGAATTTAGACAAAGCATACAATAATACCCCACAGTACACATACCAGTTAATATGTAGAATGCCTACCTTTCCAGTCAATATTAAATATAGAGAATGAGTAGTAGTCCCAGAAGAAAAAAAAAAAAGGCCCAACTCTTGAAGCACAATTCAAACTTCTTTCCTGTTCACCATTCCTCCCAGTGCATTTCTGAATATGACTATTGTGGTAATACAGTGGGTAAAGATGCATGAACTAAGATTTTTCCATACTACTTTAACAAAATTAGTGTAATTTAAATCGCTGAACATATGTACCTCATCCACCAGCTCTGAAATTTTATTTCTCACACTTCTCACATCATCTTCGACTGGCATGGTATTCAAAATCTTCCCGGGATCAGGCTCGGGATGTCTCGTTATCTGACGAACAGGGGTGCCTTTCACAGCCTGACAACAGAAAAACACAACTTATACTGTCAATTGGTGAAAACACCTTTAAGTTACAAACAAAATAAAGACTGCGTACAAATTTACATGTGTATTTAGTTCTGTATATATGCACATAGAATTATTCCACTTCAGAAACAACTAAGTAAACTAAAAGAACTCCAAAAGGAAATAACATTTCAACGGATACTTATAGTCTGTCCAAAACTACTTCCGACCTGACAAATGGCGCTTTTAGTATGTTACCATGGTAACCATTCAAATCAACCAATCACGAGAGACACGTAACCATGGTAACGGGACGGTGTTGCCGTGCTTATGTTTACAAGCTGCACGTGAATACCACGGCCTAGTGGTGAATACAGTGCCCGGAATGACTTTGAGTTAGCTGGTTAGTGCATGCTTTGTGTGAATTAAAAATATTATTTAGTTGTATTATTGTTTTAATGTATCGATAATTATTGTGTTTAAATTAGATTAGACGTATTATCTTTGTTGTTATTGCTGGAGTTTGTGACTAGTTTGCGTTTTATAGTTTCTGCGAGAGTTTCCAAACAGGTGACTTGTGCAATGTCGGAAGGAAGGAAAGGCAGGCCGAGAACAAAGAATATTGTACAAGGTGTCCCGTTAAAGAGTCAAGCGCGAGAAATGATGTGTTATGTAAGACAGTATTTTGAGAGGTAAAAAGATAATGGCGGGCCTCTTTTACATTTGGCGCAAGTCGTAATGAGAACTGCTGCTTGTGTTAAAATTAATAAGAGCACTGTTATCGATATTGGAAAAGAAAAAGGCCGTGCGGATTTTTAATCATAAATGTTTTTACAGTTTATAATTTTTTTAACGTCTTTCTAGCAATATTACATGAAGAATACCGGCACTCATAAAAGTAAAGGCTTCGTATTAAATTTAAATCTGTTTTTACAGTTTACAGCCCTTTCGACACTTTTCTAACAGTATTATATTGAACAATACCGGTACTACTATTACTAATGATAATAATAATAATAATAATAATAATAATAATAATAATAATAATAATAATAATAACAACACATTATAATATACTAATAAAAATAATAATATACACAAATTTTAATGCCTAATGTTCAACAAACTGGTTAGAAATGTATCTGTTCATGTCAGCCGTTCATTACTGCACTCTATCGGCAGCGCGCTCGCTTGCACGAAAGATCAGCAACATGACAACACTGCTCCCCTTCTCTATAAGCTGTCAAGTCGGAAGTAGTTTTGGTCAAGGCATAGTCATTGCGGTATACCTGGAAATGAGAAAGTCGATAATATTGCAAAACAGGCAACATATTTGCAACCAAGACCTCTTCAAGTGATATCCCTATCCAGTGCTTTTGCTTCAGTAAAGTCTCATTTTACAAACCTATGGATCAACAATTGGCTCTCTTCTGACAAAGGCAAAATTTTACAGTCTGTGTAAAAGAAACCAAATGACTTGAAAATGTACAAAAACTTGCCCAGACATGTTCAAACATTTTTAACAAGAGCCAGACCAGGTCACATTGTCACTCAATTGTACCTACACCGATTTCACATTTCTGATAATCCTACTTGTCTGTGGTGTAATAATCATGATGAAGATCTGGAACACATTCTTCTACAATGTCCATCCATAAACCACAAAAGAAGTAAATTAAAATCATCAGTACCAGTTGCAGAAGACACAGCCCTGCAGTATATATTGACTACACCCCAACTCTGGCTACTAGCAACAGGCATCTATAATGAACACCGATCAAAATACCCCTCATTTCTCGTGAAAAACAACTGAATGGACTACAGCGGACTTTATGTTGTCAGCAAACAGCTGGATACATTAAGAAGATTGATTGATTTAGTTATGTATATTACTATTAAGAAAATTAGAAGACAAATGATATGTTTTAATAAAAGATATAGAGACTACATAAAATACAGTTTGCTGAAGAAAAAAAAACTAATATTAAGAGTTTTCTTAATTAAAGGAAATAAATACAGAAGATGTAAGAGACATTAAGTGATGAAGAAGTAAATGAAACAATTCTAGAATATAGGCCTATACCATGTAAGACAAAAGTTACAATTGAGGAGCGTTTTTGCAAAACTTGCTAACTGAAAAAACTAAATTTTACAGGAGAGACAAAACACTGTAATAAGCAAATTTCTGCTGTAACTCTCACATAGCAGAAAAAACGATCACATTTTGACAGACTGGAATGAAGAAAAATAATTCAATTTTACTAAGACACCTTTAACATCATGTAGAGGCCTGCCTTATGTTAACGAATCCATGAAAATCTCAATTTTGCAAATTTTGCAGTTAGGAAGTTTTTCAAAAATGGTCCTCAATTACTCTCAAGTAAACAACATGACTAGGTTTCCATACAAAGATTACTGCCCTCAGTGCACAATACATTGCCACAAATGTTGAAAGTGTGGCCCATTTAAATGAAGACAGTGTCTCGCTCGATCCTACATTCTTCTGTCACTCATAAAGGTTGCTTGTGGAATGTGTTGGATGACATGAGTTATCCTTCTATTCTTCTATAGATGCAGGTTGTCTGAAAATCATGCTGTTTCACACATTCCCAAAGAAAAAACCTAGAGATGTTGAGGTCTGGTGACCATGGAGGCCATGACAGGTCGACCTCTTCAAATGCAGTGCACATCAAACATGTTATTTAATTCCTCACTAATTCACAGCATGATGTGCTGTTGTCCAATCTAACTGAAACCACATTCTTATCCATTTATTTAGTGGTAAATCATATAGGAAGTCCATTACAATGCTGTACAACAGTTCGCCAAATGTGTACTGGTTCACATTTTCATAAAAAAAATATGGTCCCATAAAGACAGCCATGATTTACAATAGCCACTTGGTTTCATGTTGAGCACACTGAACATTGTTCTAAATTTATGTAATAAACTGCCTATACACTGGTGTGATGGTTTTGGAATGTCTGGATGACGACAATGAAACTCGTCTGCAGCTTCCCATGGTCTACGATCATTCCCACAAACCAGTACTAGCTCCACTCACTGTCCAGGAGTAATTGTGAGCTCTTTTTTAAACCTCAATTACAACTCAATGATCTCTCATTCAGCTTTCAGCAACTCCATACAATAAATGAAACAAAACACAAATGGTAGCAATGTTATTTATCATGACCTACTTCACGATTAAATCACAAAACACAAATATAAACAAAAGATAGCAATAATTTCCAAATAAAATAATCCATTTTATTTGGCCAAGTGACTTTTGTGTTACACAGTATATCCAACATCCATCTACGTATACATTAAGCAAGTACAGTAGTCATTAGTAATTAACCACAATCTATAGTCGCGACGCTGTTATTCCCAGCTTGACTCCTCCTCTTTGCTTACATCTTAGGAAGTGAAGGCTCTATAAAGTCTAGGTAGGTAGTATCGTTCGTCATTTTTCTTCTTTCTTTGCCGAGCTACCATACGAGGAATCTATTTGCCACACCGTTAAACATTATCATATCGTAGCTCCTATGATAATAAATCAAACGCACTGTAATTCAGCAAATAATTGAGCAGCAAATAACGTCTTCGTGTGCTTTCTGCGAACGCCAACGAAAGAGCCAAAATGGCGGGCGATTATATTAAGTATTTATCGAGCCTTAAGAAATGAATAACGTCTTCTTCAGCGAATCACAAGATGTACACATTTAAATGTAGCCGACCTGCAATGCGATTGGCTACCGGAAATTAGAGTAACGGGACTATAGTGACAGACACAGAAAACAAGTTTTTCAAGAAATGGTACAAAATAATAATTAGGGAAAACTTTAGTTTTTAAATAACTTTTAAGTGCAGCTACTAAAATATTATAAGATAATCACATATTAGAGCAATGGTGATATGAAAATAGCAGGAAAAAATCTGAACTCTTGTCCCTACTTGATACATGTAAAGGTATCAATATCCTTTATATGTAACGAAGGTGCATAGGAATCATGGAGGTAGAGCTCCAATGCTTTTAAGATCTCGGCTCTAGAAGGAGGTGGGGAGATGGACACCACAGACCACCTTTGGCCCTCGGAAAAGACCTGGTTTCCAAATTAACAGGAAGCTAAGTGGACCCCAGGGCCCTTCCAGTTCTAGTTATAAACAATGTTACACATGTAAGGCAAGGTAAAATATATTTTCTTTAAAACTCAGAGCTTACCATATTCTGCTGACGACGATAAAAGCTTACAGTATGCATGAGAGGCACTTCCTCATTGCCTTCAACTACATAAGAAGGAATGTGTTCAACATTTTTGGGTGTGGAATCTGTAGCCAGTCCTTTAGCTGGAGAACCTCTCGAATACTTGAAACTGTGAGAGTGAGACGTAGATGGACTGGAATAGTACTTTCCTTCCTGGAAGGGAAAAAAGGTAAAAATTAAATAATGAAAGATCAAGTATAATATGAAACAATATAGCATATATATTCCTAAAATAACTAAAAAAATGTCCTATAAAACATTCAATCTAGGGAAAATAAATTAAATGATGTACAATTAATTTAACAACCTTTTGTATTGGTATGTGATCAAGTACAGAATTTATTTGTTATGATTTGGACTCTAACATTATTCAGTATGGTGCAAGATTTTTGCGTTTTTGTGCTGTTGTAATTACAGATCAGTCCTACACAATCCCAATGGGAGAAAACCTTTCTCTCGCCTGCCTCTTTTTTCACCTGAAGATGAAGGTTAAAACAACTTTTGAAATGTTATGAAGTCATTTCATCACCAGCAATGAAAGAAGTCAAAAGCATATCACTTCAATTGTTTCATTTAGATCATAAATAGAAGAAAAATAGTTCATTTATTATTTGATATATTAGTTTTAGTATTATTGTTTCTTCTGCAGTATGTTTTTTTTTTTTTTTTTTAATTCAGTTGTGAATAGTGCGTCCCTGAGCTACTTTGATATTCGAATAATGAATCTATTACAGTCAAATGCTGTTAATCAAATTTATCGAAAGATTTTTTGTGTAAGGCTACAATATAGAACCTGATTAAAATCCTTCCAGCAGTCTTAGAGGTGACACAAAAGGCGGATACATTCAATGAACTAGTATGCTTTTTTTTTTTTTTTTTTTAAGAAGGTGCCAATACAGTACAAGGAAAGGTGTCCTGAAAATTTTGTTAGAAAATAGTACATTATGCAACGAGCCTATAATGGTAATAATTAAGACGCGAGTATGTTAGTTTATGAAACGAGCGCAAGCGAGTTTCATAATTTTCATACGAGCATCTTAATTACCATTATAGGCAAGTTTCATACGACTTTTTATGTTCGACCATATTTCTAACTTGAAATTATTCATAAGTATTCATGTTATGGTTATGTAAGTGAGCGGAACTGACCTGAATTGTGAGATGCGCGCAGACGCGAAAGTATTGATTTTTTCCAAGGCACGAATGTCATTGACCTTGATATAATCTAGAGAATAACATGAACATTAGGCTTGATATAACCTGGAAATTGATTTAGAATTGAAAAACGAGATGACAAATTGAATTTATTTGAATATTATTTATAATTAATGCTAATTATTATAGTAACAGAACATAATCTTCTGGGACAGTATTGGATTTCCAGCCTCCGTGACTTTTCGCTAATTGTCTTTCGATTGCATATCCGAGAATAATTGATACTTGCGGTTTTATAATGGTACAATGGTGATTTCTCATTGGCTGAACAACTGATTTATAATGAATAGGTGTACTATCAATAGTCTCTAAACACACACCTTCATCTCAAACAGCAGAAATAACTAAAATGCTCTCTCAATTAATATCACTCATTAAAAGAATTGTATTCCAATGGATACCATTCCATTGTGGAATCCTGGGAAACGAGAATGCGGATGCTTTAGCAAAGAAGGGCAGCACTGCTACTTACAGACCTGTTACTAAATCTACGTATTACTCTGTGAAGAGATTTATTAAATCTACATACTTAGACTTCAACAAACAAAATTTGATAACACAATCTCAAGGGAAAAAATGGAACTCTCTGCATCAAAATCCACAGTTAATTCCCGATTTACCATGAAGATCATCTGTAGCTGCATTTAGATTGGCAACATGACATGATTGTTTGGCTAAACACTTGCATAGAATTGGAATATATCAGTCCCCTAACTGTCCATTGTGCAGCTCAAACCAAAAAATGGATTCGGAACACCTCAAAATCTGTGCTTCATTGGCTGGTCATGATAATATCTTCGAAAAATATTTGAGTGCAAGAGGTCAAATGACTTTATTGTCAAGCGCCTGGCATTAGAAAACAACAACAACAACTTTAATGAGGTGCATTAAAGGGCTACTACCAGGTGTATAATGGTCGAGCATAAATATGTTTATAAGACAAACGCAACAGTTTCATTATTTTACAGACAAAATATCATTACTTTCTCTAATAACGTAACAGAAGCTAAATGAAAATGCAGATTTACAGTAACTGTTACCTGTGGGGTGTTATCTTTAGTTTTCTTTGGCGGTGATGGTGATGCATCTGAGTCTGAATCATCTCCCAGAGCCTCATCCAAGAAGTCATCAATCTCTTCCAACACAGCAGATTCTGTATCTGACTCATCATCACTACTATCGGCCTGACATGCCCTACGACCTTGTTTCATGCTTTCTGGAGACTTGTGCAACCCTGCTGCTTGCAATATTTCTCGTCCGAAACTCGTATCTCCCATTTTCTCTCCACCACTAGAATCCATTTCATCGGAGAGACTGCAAATAGTTTGAAGAGTGATGCAATGTAAATTTTACAATGTATGATGAGAAACAGTAAATATACATTAGTATTGACTTTCTACAGTTGACCATTTAATTACACATCATTAAAATCTGAAAATATTTGTTAACAGTCTCAAATATTCAACTCTTCTTTTTTTACTTTTCTAGTTGCTATGATGACGGGATCTAATGCTTTTTCAAGTATCTTTTTGAAAATAGTTACTGGCAATAAGCTCAATGAGAAGTGAACTTTGTCCAAGAAAGTACAAAAGTCAATAAACAAGTGTTTAAATGTTGATAAGACTGGATGTTTTCACTATTTCACTAAAATAACCAAACAAAGATAAGACTTCTAATATCACCATTACTTTCACCCTTTAAACTGCAAATATAAGTATTGAACATTTTGATTATGATATGTTAATAACATGTTATTCCGGGCTGAAGCAAGGAGATGCACTATCACCTTTACTTTTTAACTTTGCTCTAGAGTATGCCGTTAGGAAAGTCCAGTATAACAGAGAGGGTTTGGAATTGAACGGGTTACATCAGCTGCTTGTCTATGCGGATGACGTGAATATCTTAGGAGAAAATCCACAAACGATTAGGGAAAACATGGGAATATTACTTGAAGCAAATAAAGAGATAGGTTTGGAAGTAAATCCCGAAAAGACAAAGTATATGATTATGACTCGTGACCAGAATATTGTACGAAATAAAAATATAAAAATTGGAAATTTATCTTTTGAAGAGGTGGAGAAGTTCAAATATCTGGGAGCAACAGTAACAAATATAAATGATACTCGGGAGGAAATTAAACGCAGAATAAATATGGGAAATGCCTGTTATTATTCGGTTGAGAAGCTTTTGTCATCCAGTCTGCTGTCAAAAAATCTGAAAGTTAGAATTTATAAAACAGTCATATTACCGGTTGTTCTGTATGGTTGTGAAACTTGGACTCTCACTTTGAGAGGGGAACAGAGATTAAGGGTGTTTGAGAATAAGGTTCTTAGGAAAATATTTGGGCCTAAGAGGGATGAAGTTACAGGAATACAACGCAGAACTGCATGCACTGTATTCTTCACCTGACATAATTAGGAACATTAAATCCAGACATTTGAGATGGGCAGGGCATGTAGCACGTATGGGTGAATCCAGAAATGCATATAGTTGGGAGACCGAAGGGAAAAAGACCTTTGGGGAGGCCGAGACGTACATGGGAGGATAATATTAAAATGGATTTGAGGGAGGTGGGATATGATGATAGAGAATGGATTAATCTTGCTCAGGATAGGGACCGATGGAGGGCTTATGTGAGGGCGGCAATGAACCTCTGGGTTCCTCAAAAGCCATTTGTAAGTAAGTAATAACATGTTATTAATTAGGAAAAGTTAAATTCTGTTTTACCTCAGGTTACAGTCATCTTGCATCTCACTCTCTGTTTCTGTTGTTGCTTCAATGTCTGACAGACAAGGATAGAGGCGACCTGGTTTAGGGGGGCTAACCTTAATCCGCTTCACATCGGTCAACCCTGCATACTGCTGATTGGTACTTTGAGCTGAAAAATAAATTCATTTAAATTATATAAATGTAAATGCTTACTATCATATTTGTTATATTATTCCACATTCAACGAACATATCACGAAATATCAAGGCTGGAGCAAATACAATTCGTGCTAAAGTAAGTCCAAAATTAAAAGAATGGAAAAATCAGTATTTTGTTTTAAAATTAATAATTTTTGTTCAATCTTATCTAGAATTTTCTTCTTGGTTTCTTTAATGTAGTTACTTTTGCCCTGTGCCATTACGAATACAACACTGTTACAAAATATAATAAATTAACTATTCCATTCAACTAGAGGATAAAGATTAACATCTTTTTTTATCTTTGGCATTCATACAGTCTTCTCTGTAGATTGAAAACTCAAAAAAGTTTCATATCCATTGTTCAAGAATTAAAACAGAAAATCAATATCTCGAATTTAAAAGAAAACTTACAAATTAAACCAAACCCTTTAACTCTATTAAATATAGAATATAATCTAAATTTAACAGAAGAAATACTGAAATCAGAAGTAAACACTGAAATATTAAGACAATTAATATTAGGTACCCTCCACAAAACTGGCTTCATTTATACACCGATGGATCATTGATCTCCAGAGAACAGTTATATTGTCAGACTCCAAAGCAGCTATTCTATCAATCATCTCTAAACACACACCTTCATCTCAAACAGCAGAAATAACTAAAATGCTTTCTCAATTAATATCACTCAATAAAAGAATTGTATTCCAATGGATACCATCCCATTGTGGAATCCTGGGAAACGAGAATGCGGATGCTTTAGCAAAGAAGGGCAGCACTGCTACTTACAGATCTGTTACTAAATCTACGTATTACTCTGTGAAAAGATTTATTAAATCTACATACTTAGACTTCAACAAACAAAATTTGATAACACAATCTCAAGGGAAAAAATGGAAGTCTCTCCACAGGTAATTCCCGATTTACCACGAAAATCGTCTGTAGCTGCATTTAGATTGGCAACAGGCCATGATTGTTTGGCTAAACACCTGTATAGAATTGGAATATATCAGTCCCCTAACTGCCCATTGTGCAACTCAAACCAAGAAATGGATTCGGAACACCTCAAAATCTGTGCTTCAGTGGCTGGCCATGATAATATCTTTGAAAAATATTGGAGTGCAAGGGGGCAAATGACTTTATTGTCAAACGCCTGGCATTAGAAAACAACAACATTAACAAGAATATTTTTCGTAGAAGACAAAATTGGCGACTCATCTCTCAATAGAAGTTTAATTAGACAATAGACTTTCACAATACTGTTAAAAAGTAACTTTCAGTATGTATCTCCATACCTTATTTCACAATTATCATAACTGTCACAATTATGAGGTTTTCAGGAAAGGCAAAAAATGAAATGAAATTGTGGACTATACCACCTTATGAACACGAAAACTTAACCATGAAGGTGGCTGTCCATGAAATAACATTATTGTGAATTCTGAAGTTGGAAGTCCACATTTGCTCTTAGAGCTCCAAGAAAAACATTGACTTCAGACCTTATACAAACAGATTCTCGCGAACTACTGGGGGTTGGACTACCAGCTTTTGTGATCTGACAGAGAAGCCTTTTCTTATTAAGAATCGGAAAATTGCAAAATTGAACACCCACCCTTAGTGAAATAAGGTACAGATCTAGGAAGAGTGAAGTGGTTTCATTTAAAGTAACAACTGGAAGAGATAAAAGATGTTTTAGCAATAATAAATATTTAACCTGTTTCAAACTTACAGAACACATACAAACCTTTATGCTTCTTTTCTGAAGACAAATTAATTTTAGGAGATTTCGAGGAAGGAGTAGTTTTCTGAGGAGACTGTTTTGCTGCTGACACACAAGGATCTTGGCGAGGCTTGACTGGAGATAATTGTGCAGCCCTGTTCTTTATTTGTGCTGGTGATAAATCTGCAGGTGTTGGTAAAGGCGGAGGGCATGGAGGTCCCGAAGACTCCTGAGATTAAATGATAGACATAAATTTAAAGTTAATCTGTGTGAGCCTTCGACTTCTGAATAAGATATAATAATGTTCCTGGAAGTCACAGGAAAAAGAAAATGCGTAAAATAGAAATCATATTGTAGAAAAATGAACTTTCAAGATTCCAAGATAGATAATCCTGTCACACTCTGTTTGTATTTATTTAAGTAAGACATTTTGTACTGCAATAATATTGTTAATATAACAAATAATTCCAAACATATACGTAAATCTGTTTATAAATTGATTGCCTTCAATGCTACTCTGCATATTTTATATGATATAATAATGTACACTTCAAGATATAAGAATATACAATACTAACAAATCTTCTCTCTGCTGTTACTTAAAAAGTGCTGATTAGAATTGAACTTTAACAGCATCAGTGTTGTCAAATCTTACAGGTATACATAGAATATGTGGAAGTTTATGATGAAAGTTGAAATTGTCTTCTTTCAACAGCAGGCGGTTTGGTTACAACTTTGTCAATGTTCTTCCCAAATCAACAGATCCTAATGGTAGTCTTATTAAATAAGTCTATAATGTGTGTGTGTGTGTGTGTCTATATATATATGTTACCGAAAATGTACAAATGTTAGAATTTACCGGTATAATCTAACATTTACCGTTATATTGCGGTAAAATCCCAAAACATCTTATTAGATGCATACATTTTAAACTTTTACCAAGAAATGTTGGTAAATCTCAGGATTTACCGATGTGAGCTGGTAAAAGCTAGATTGAAGAATCCAGAACGAAGAATGCTGCCTTCGTTGTGCACATTCAGACATGTTTGCAGGGGTGAGGCGATTCCGAGAGGCTGCCAAAGAAGGTCTTGAAATGCAAGCGAAGAAAATGAAAGCAGCTACTTGTAACAAAATTACAAAATTTTTAGTCGGATAGAATGTGAGAATCAAAGTACCGGATGCAAAAATTGACGCAAAATCAATAATAGCAGTGATCATAAATATTTAAGATGAGTTTTATCAACTTGGTACCAAAGCTGGCAAACTGAAGTCATTGTATTCTAGGAACCAATTTATATTGTGTAAAGAAAATTTTATCAGCATTGGAGAATTAGGAAAAGAAGGAATTAGTGTACGGGAAGTAGTTGGCCAATTATCTTTCGTTGGAGGACAAGGGTTCAAAAAGTGTAAATGTTTAAAAAGTGTTCAACAAAAAAGTGCTTCATAATGTTTGTTTTATTTTATTTGTGGACCTAGACTCTTTGAGGAGATGTAAAGGCTTTGTTAATTTTTGTATGAAATACTATGAAATACTTTAACAGTGGTTAAAATTATAATATTTTTCACTATTTTTAAAATAGAATATTGTTTATTATACTCACATTAGAATGTAAGAATATTTAAATAACTTAAATTGAAAATAAATACAAATTATTTCAGTCATTGCTGAGGTAATTTTTATTTGTTTTAAATAGATCCTAAAACAACAATAAAAGATGAATTGGAAATAGATATGTAGAAGTGTGAAGAACGGCAAATTTTAGTAAAGATTCTTTTTATTTCTTTAATACGATTTTACCACAGCTGATCTGTAAATCCTCAGATTTACCAACATCTCTTGGTAAAAGTTCAAAATGTATACATCTAATAAGATATTTCAGGGTTTTACCGCACTGTAATGGTAAATGTTAGGTTATACCGGTAAATTCTAAGATTTACTGGTCTCCGTACATTTACAGTAACATATACATATTTGGAAGGGGAAGGAAAGAACACAATGTAGTAGTATCCCACATATATTAATATATTTACACAATTACAAACTTTACTCGTACTATGCAAATCTGGCTTTCAGGTAAATTACTTACTCATACTGTCTATTTAAAGCGAACAAAAAAAATTATGGTATTTTACAATAGGTAGGGCAGGTTACTTTCAGAGATTTTTTTTAATCTCTTTCTACGTTCTAAATGAGAACAATTGCAACAAAATCTAGTACGTTTATTACAGAAAGTGAACCGCTATATTTACAATCTTTCGCAATATTCTCCCCAAGTACACACAAGTTCTCGAGATTAGCTACTTAAGAGTTCTGTCATTTCACTTTTGTTTGAAACACCCACTATTTTACAACAATACTGAGACAAAGCATTCTATTTAGATTATAAATGCACCATTCTTAATACATTACGGTAGCTCAAAGTGTTAAACAGAATATAATAACATGATATATTAGGAAACTCAATAAAATTGCAATCTCGAGAAACAAGCTTAAACCAAATGACAGAATATAAAGCAAGCAGAAATGTTGAAAAAACAAATCAAATGAATTCAACAATGCAGTGAAACCTCTCCTTACGGACACCCCCAAGATACGGACACTCCTCATATATGGACAGATTTTTATGTCCCAACTGAAATAATATAGAAATAATGATAAATTTAACTCTCGTTTACGGACACTCTCAGACACGGACACGGACAGCTGTTTCACAGTACTAAAGCTTGCTTTACCTCCTGACTGCGGACAGAACTTGGATTTCAAGACCTAATGTGTTACAAAAATGGAAAATTTAGTTTTGAGAACTTTACAAAAATTCCTTAACATAAAAGAAGACGGTAAATGTCTCATAGGCTACCACTAGCCCAGCCCTACCCCTTGTTAGCTGGAAGCGTGTGGATAAAAAAAAGTCATAAAATTTAACCTGTCCGATGGGTCCAAGGTTTCCACGATCGTGAAATTGTATTCGACACATGATAAGGTTAGTAGGATTATTCTCTTCACTTCAATCAGTTGTTCTGTTTCGAGAGACGTGGCACCATAACGTAAAGGTTAAGTTAAAAACTTAAATTACAGTACTGCACAACTGTAGGCCTAGAATAAAATTGCATAGCACAGTACTATATTTTCCTTTTTCGATCTTATCTATTGTAGTTCAAACTTGCAAAGAATTTACTGTAGTGGACTGTATTTATAATTAAACTACAGTAATACATTTCATTTAAAGCGTGAAGGGGTACATAATGCATATTATAAATTTACTGTTAGATTGGGGAGCCTCCCTCCCAATAACGGACACCTCCCAGATGCAGACAGATTGTTATGTCCCTTCGATGTCTGTAAATGAGAGGTTTCCCTGTATATATAACCAGCACATTTTTTAACCACATTACATTGTCAGTTTTCAACCATAAACACTCTGAACAAACTGACTGCTTCACAACACACCATCTTTGACTCAAGTATTAATACTATGTTGCCATTACCTGTTTCACTGGTGGCTTTTGTTCTTTAATTTTAGCTGTAGTATCTGTGTTTTCATCTCCTGATGAGAGCTGTTTGTTCTTGTTCCAGCGATTCAACAGCATCTCCATCTCCTTCTGTCGTTCAGTCTGCACATTCTTAAGTATATCATTGTCTGATGTGATAGCATTCCCTTTTTCGAATAGTTTTGCTAAGGCTTTACTAGATCTTGCTGGAATATCTAAGAAAATAAAATGTTCTATTAAAACACACTTGGTACAATTATTCAAACGAAAGTTGTACAGTAGAACCTCTATTATCCGTGGTAATGAAGGGGGTGAACTGAATGGTTAATCGAAAAAATCGAATAATCCATATCATAAAATATTTTTGTAAATTAAGTGGATAGTAGTTGAACTTTTTTAATTTCGTCTGTGCTCTTGTGTTTAACACGCTAAGTAGTGAATCAGTATTTCTCTCATTTGTCTGGTTGTCAACGACTGGTTTTTAAGGGGCAGGGATGCCAGTGGAAAGATAGGAATAGTACATGTCTCGTGTTGTAGATATATATACATTTTATTGTTGATTTTTATTAATTTTTCGCAAAATTGCAACATCAATCTCGTATTCTGATGTGAGATGAGCCACAGTTTTTCTTTCCCCAAACAACTCAATTATTTGCACTTTTTTCGGTACTTAGCACAACACGTTTTGTTTTGGCACTCAAGGAACATATTTTACATACAGTAGAAATTGTACAGTACGGACAGAAGTTGTACTCCAACAGTAGACCATGCTGTGTAAGTGTCAAGGCTTGTAATAACACTCTCTAGAAAAAAACACGTACTGGTACTAATATATCATACAATAGTACTTCATATGTTGTTTCTGTAGCAAAGAAAAAAAAAATAAATAAATAAAAAAAAAAAAAAAAAGGAGGGCGAGAAAGAAGATAGTTGGATAATCCATCAATCGGTTAACAGGGTGACAGATAATCGGGGTTTTACTGTACTAACACATAGGAAATGTAATTTTATCAATGGTGAGGGAGGGGAGGAATTTCCAACTTTACCATTTATACAGTAACAGTGCAGTAAATTTCTTAGATAAAATCATCCTTAAAAATAAACTTCTTCCAGGTTATTTCGGTCAGGCAGACCATGTAACTAATTAATTTTCTCAAATTAAAAATCTGCCTTGCACCGATTCTTTCACTGATTCAATAGTCTAACATACCTCAGCATACACAGTGAAATTGTTTGAGTGCTGTTTCTAACGATATCACATGAAGCATAACTTTTGAAGACTAATGTTATTCTTTAGAGAGACAGAACCTAAAGATTTTTAATTATGTAAGAAAACAATAAGCCTTATTTATTCAAGGCCAGGGCTACTCAATTTTTTGATAATCCCTTATTCAAGTTTCAATTTCATAATCTTACAATTAGTATGGAAAGTAATTTTTTTTTGTATTTATCTATCTGCCCAGGAGGTCTATGTGCGAAGTTTGAGGAGAGGTTTCGACATAAGTTCATTCACAGTTCCCTTGTATAAGATTTGAAATTAATTCCAGAAATCTAAATTAGTGATAGTGATAGATTTATTGATATTAGTTCACAAAAAAAAAAAAAAAAAAAAAAAAAAAAAAAAAATCCTAAACTAATTAATTTATCGCAAATCTCAATAATTTAATGGTTCAAACTTGCACTTACGTCTGGTTTTAGTGCATGTTTAAACCAATCATAATAACCATTAAGACTTTAAACCTTATTTATCTGCTTCTTTTCACAATTCACTACCATAAATATTTTTAAAACAATTATTCTTTTTTACTTTAACATCTAAATTTATTCTATAACCTTCATATTTATGGTTAGTGATAGATACACTTATGTATATTAACTAATTATTCCGTGTCATCACACTGCATCCAGGTTAGCAGTTGTTGACATATTATAGCCAGCACACTGTAATAGCTGACCCGGTATTTTTCAGTGCGTACAGTAGGTCAGTCTAAATTCCTGCTACATGCTTGTCAGCAAGTTATTTGCTTATGTATACATCTTGCATCATACATGTAAACACACTTGACATATTAAATTTAACTCAATATAAATTACAGTTACAACATTCTTTTCCATGCTCACATTTTCGTTTAATTCTATTCTACTTTTTATTAATTTTATTTTATGTGTAATCTTATTGAAATTTAAAGTCTTGAATATACAAATTAATTTGATGTTGCCTTTATAAACAAAGAATTTTACTACTAAATACATCTTTCTTGTTCACATTAATTTTTTTTGGAAGAAATCTAAATTAAATATTTGAAAGAAAATTTTAGCTCAATTTAGGAACTAAGAATCATACTTTTATGTTAATGAAACAAAATTGTATAACATCAAACTTACCATTCCTAAAACCTGATGCAGCGACCTCTTCAGCAATACTCGGTTTGATGTCCATTTTTGGCACATTTTCCACAGCTTTGCTGTCCTCTCCTGGCGATTTTTTGAATGGCATCACTTTTTTGGTCGTATCTCCACTCTGTCCTTGAGCTGTAACAGGCTTCTCCAACTGTGCCACCATGTTGTCTACAAACCGGTTCCCCTTTCCTGCTGCAGTTGCCTTCACAGTGTCATTTTTGTGTGTTTTGTCTGTCTCATTACTGCCTCCAAGATACTTGGCCGGCACTGGCATCGAAAACGCAGCTTTGGGAACCAAAGCTTTACCTTTATTGCGCTCAAATAAAGCCATTCTTTCAGATACAGGCAGTTCAGCCGGGTCCTTTCCACCCTTTTTTGTTGGGCTAGTATTTGAAGATTCAAAGATTGCAGCCCTGTGAAGTACAGAACCAGTTTTTGGTGACGCATCTCTATGAGGGCTGCCAACACGAAGACCCATCTGTGGTATCCCTGCTGCACGTGGACTTCCAATTGGTTTAGGAAATATGTTTCTTTTTTCTGGAGAACTTGCTACTTTTGTGCATGAATTACTGGACAGATGATTCGTACCAGCTGATGTAATTTCAGGTGCCTAGAAAGAAACAAACAATATTCAACAACTGAGAGTTATGTGACCATGCTAGAGGTGCTGATGGCCAATGAGACTGAGCTAAGGAAGTCTCCCATGCTTTTAAAAGAGTCCAGGGTCCATAAGCGCAGTACGACATACTGTCCGTTACTCAGGAGAAGACAAGTGGAAAGAATGTGTCCTTCTTGACTATCGCTGTTGATTATTATAAACATCGCTCAGATAAGCATCCCAGTAGCCAGGTTATTACTGTACAGGAAACATGAGTAACAATGCGTATGGAAATTAAAGCAAAGTTGAACAGAAGGAGACCTAATGTTTCCGCTTACTGAAGTACAAATATTGACGTGTTGTCGTACGTTATCTGTTCACATCCCTTCCTCCTCAGTCTGCTCTCGTCTTCTCCTGAGTCACTGAGAGTACCCTTCTTTGCTCATGCATTCCTGTTTTAATTTGTTGCGGGAATGGGACCAGCCAAAATTTCGTCATTGCTGCATCCTATTGTTTCAGTTACACGTCTTTGCGAAAAAAATCCGTAAATTTTTTAATTGGAAAAGAGGAGAGGGGAAATAAGAATATCAAGGAAATGTAATACAGAGACAAGTGATCTACTACACAGATAATAAATTGAAGTTCTAATACATAGCAGCAATAAGTGGATTCTTTATTTTTCTGGAAGTGTAAATGAAGTTAGTAGCACAGTCTAGTATATATGAAGCTTGAGTTGTAAAGGTACGCTCACACGTCGCTACTTTTGCAGCGCTGCAGTACAAAAAACTGCGCAACTCTCGTACTGCGACGTGTGAACAACGGTGCAACCCGAAAAGTAGCGGCTGCCAAACCTGCTGCACGCAGCTAAGTAGCGACGTGTGAACAGGGTTCTCAGGGTTGCAGCCGCAGCATTTTTATATCGGTTTTGTTGAAACTTTTGCTGCAGTTGCAACCAGTGTTACCACCCAAATGTGCCAATGATACTTTTATTGCTTGGATGTATTTTAATGTTAAATGTGATGAAAATAAATTATTTGTAACAGTTATTAAATACACAACACAGTCTGAGCATAATTGCTGACAATATAATTCATTTTTTTAATTTTCCGTAGTGTAGTTCCAAACAGGAGGGTTGCCAACATTGATTACGTGAATATGCTGTTGGTTATCATTTAAGTATATAGGCGTTTTTAAAAGCTTTATAGTAAAAATAATGTCAATTTCTGAATACTAGATACGACAGAAAAGCAAATAATAGATAAGTAAGCTTTCGCATGAGTTTCTTAATAATGCGAACATAACCACAAAATGTATATTGAGAAGTCAACACGGAGATGCAAACCTGCAGCATGACTGCGGCTGCAAAAGTAGCGCCTTGTGTGTGAATAGACTCGCAACCTCCAGTTGCAACTTTTTCAACACTCTGATTGCACAGCACGAAAAGTAGCGTGCTACGTGTGAACATAACACGCAACTTTTGCAGCTGCAGTACAAAAGTTGCGGTGCAAAAGTAGCGATGTGTGACTGTACCTTTAAGGTCCTAGAAACAATAGACTGTGCCGGTACTATTTCACATTGTATGTAATGAGGCGATATTAGCGATCCTAGTGGTTAGCAACTATCTATGGATGCATATTTACTACGTATTGAGCTTCGTGGCTGTATATACTGGACTGTGCTAGTAGTCTATTTGTAACCAAGCATTTAAAAGAAAATTTATCATTTAAAGATGTCATTGCAATCAAAACAATGAAAGGGTTCAATTTTGTAATATACAGGATGTTTCCGAGGTGGTGTTACAAACTTTCAGGGATGATGGCAAAGGGCACATGTATCAATTTGAGATAAGGAACCCTGGTCCGGAAATGACCGAGTCAAAAGTTACAAGCAAAAATAGTTGTGTGGAATTGAAATAATTTTATTCCTCTGTACACCTTATTTATGTGTATTTATGCATACTGTATTCATCTGACGTTGTTTACGTTGTGTACTTACAGTATTCCATTCAGTGCGCTGTCTGAGGGATGGGGACAGGAAACTACACTACAGCAATGCAGACAGCGTAATGTGTAATGGACATGGTCGGTCCTGATATGCACGTCTGTAGACAGCAGTGTATGTGCACAAGTTGCAGTGTCCAGTCGATCAGTCCTAGTGAAATGGAGGAGTACACGAGAGCAGAATAAGCAGACCTGATTTTCGAATACGGATGAGCCAATGGGAACAGTAGACAAACTCACAGATTGTATCGGACAAGTACCCACGTAGGAGACATCTGGCCCATATCATCTTTCCACGACTGTTCCAAAAGTTAAGGGAAGGAGGGCACGTGGTGCCAAATTACAATTCCATTTCCACACAACTATTTTTGCTTATAACTTTCGACTCAGTCATTTCCGGACCAGGGTTCCTTATCTCAAATTGATACATGTGTCCTTCGCCATCATCCCTGAAAGTTTGTAACACCACCTCGGAAACACCCTGTATATATAGAGATCAAGTCAAACCTAAGGGACTGACACTCCTGCTGTGTTACAGCATTATAGCCTTGCTAGATCGCCATCTCTCACAGGTAATGTTCTTGTCATCTCACAGCACTACAGTATGGTCGAAAAACCAGAAATTAAATACACTAGAACAGATTTTTATCATAAAAATCGTAATAAGTTTATATTACAGACACATGATTACGACACAAGGCGAAATATTAATTCAACATTAGTAGAACCTAAATGTCTCACATCTGCTGGTCTAAAGCATAGCACTAATTTTGGTCCTCGGTTGTACAATGCTTTAGCTAAATTACACCCAGAACTTCTAACATGTAACCCACTAACATATAACAAGAAAATTAGAAACGTGTTAATATCTTCAATTTGATTAAATAAATTTATAGCCTATGTGTATGAATTAATCAACCTATATTATATTTGTATTCTATAATTTTGAAATATATACTTTTCACATGCGATATTATTCTTCTCTAGTGTTAATATTATATTATATAATTCCACTGCCGCTGTAATTTAAATTATTTTATTTTATTTATTTATCTTCTTTTATTATTTTCTATATTTCTCTTATATTAATATTGTATTATATAATTTCTGTAACTGTAATTTTAATTTTACTTCCTATTTTATTTTATTTTATATTCTCTTATAGGCCTATTAATATTATATCTGAACTGCGACCCAGCACGAGCGCTGCTCATTCGGTCTCAAATTTTGTTAATACTACTGTATCTCCTGTTTTATATTGATTGTATTATTTTATTTCTATTTCTCTTGTTTGTAATTATATTCTTTATTCTGTATACTTAAATTAAAAAAAAAAAAAAAAAATAGAACAGTACGAAATATACAGACACACAAAAACACACCCACGACACATCCTCAATATACAACTAAATTTCAGAACACACACCTTATGTAACTCCACACCACCAAACACAAACACACCCACTAGCAAAACAAATCACGAAACCAGAAGAAGCAAGGCCCTCACTAGTTCAGAAGATGGCTGACACGAAGTCGAAACTAGTCAACTAAGGTAATTTACCACTTAGTTTTCATTTTAACACTAGAAATTTGTTGTTATTATAATACAACCAACTCTATTTATAAAATGTAAAATACTGATTCTATGATAATTATGAACATTTGAGACAACATATGAGTATACGAGAGAACTGACTGACTTGTTACAGAACTATTCTTGAGGTATAATTTACCTGCACAGATTCTAATGTGGCTGTATTCTGCTCCACAGTGGACTCATCTTCTAGAACAGTTGGCATCTTAGGCAGACCTTTATTTGTGGAGGGTGAAGCAGAACTGGACTTTTTATCACGACTACCATCACCCTGTGAAGAATGTTTTGAATAATCATACACAAGTCTGGATTTAGACTGGGTACGTGTGAATCCTTTCGCTTCCTGCAAACAGATCAATAACGAAGCAATTCTAGTCCACACCCACTATCCTTGACCCCACCATTTTTCTTGCCAATATTAAAATAAAAAAACTACCAACAAAAACTGTTACAGACAATAACTTCTTTTATGTTCCCCTTCTATTTAAAATATTAAATCTGTAAACATGATTGATATGAAACTTCAGAATATTTTCAAAACTTCATTTTTTATGCAAATCAAGCTTTCAGGTGTAACTCCCTGTAAAGTTGATTTGAATAATTTCGAGGAAAAAATTGTTCCAGGGCCGAGCATCGAACCTGGGACCTTTGGTTAAACGTACCAACGCTCTCCCAACTGAGCTACCCGGGAACTCTACCAGACACTGATCCAATTTTTCCCTCTGTATCCACAGACCTCAAAGTGGGCTGACAACCGTCAAGCAACCAACATTGAGTGCACACTAACTCTGTGTGACTTAAATTGTGGTTTTCTGTGAACGAACAGTGACGTGTATTATGCAAATCAAGCTTTCAGGTATAACAGAAAAACACAATTTAAAGTCACACAGAGTTAGTGTGCACTCCATGTTGGTTGCTTGACGGTTGTCAGACCACTTTAAGGTCTGTGGATATAGAGGGAAAAATTGGATCAGTGTCTGGTAGAGTTCCCGGGTAGCTCAGTTGGTAGAGCGTTGGTACCTTTAACCAAAGGTCCCGGGTTCGATGCCCGGCCCTGGAACAATTTTTCCCTCGAAATTATTCATTTTTTATGTATGAAAATCCTTCATGTAACATATCATAAGTACTATTGCACAATTTCTCTTAGTATTCTGATGACAAAATAAACAACACTACAAATGAGCTCTCGGGCCCTGTAAGGAAAGCAAAAAAGCAGCTCATGATCCTGATGGTTGCCTTTTCCTAGCTCCCATCCTCAACAGCTGTACAAGTGAATTTTATATGGTAAAAGAAGGAACTTTAACTCACCAATATTTTTGTCGAATTATTAAAACTTAATCATTTTTTCTATTATAATTTTTTGTGCAAATGTAGTTTTTTCTTCTAATCATAAACATTTCCTTGTTACAATATTAAGTTACAATTTGTGTTAGTATTATTTATAGAAACCGATGGTAGACTTATGTGAGGGCAGCAATGAACTCCAGGTTTCTTAAAAGCCTTAAGTAATATTTTTAATACTAAACACGTTTTTCACATATTCTAAACTACCATGGAGCCCAGCAATAATAGCATCAGTGAAATATACCTCTAAAATTATATACCACAGTAATGCCTCTTTACACCCTATAACAGGGGTCGGCAAACTACGACCCTTGGGCCAACTCCAGCCCACCACCTCTTTTTATACAGTCCGCAATCTAAGAATGAATTATATATTTTCAAATTTTTTAAAATTTCAAAAGATGCGCTATACCATCTGACTGTTGAGTTGAGTTGCGAAAAAGACAATAATATGTGGCTTTGGAAATTAGCATTTGCTGCTGATAACATAGGAGGTGTCGGTGTCGGTTAGAGTTTCCGGGTAGCTCAATGGTAAAGCACTGGTATGTTTAATCAAAGGTCCCGGGTTTGATACCCGGCCCCGGAACAATTTTTCCCCCTAAATTATTCAAATCAACTTCACAGGGAGTTATACCTGAAAGCTTGATTTGCATAATACACGTCACTGTTCGTCAACAGAAAACCACAATTTAAGCCACACAGAGCTAGTGTGCACTCAATGTTGGTTGCTTGATGGTTGTCAGCCCACTTTGAGGTCTGTAGATACAGAGGGAAAAATTGGATTTGTGTTGGGTAGAGTTCCCGGGTAGCTCAGTGGTAGAGCGTTGGTACGTTTAACCAAAGGTCCCGGGTTCGATACCCGGCCCCGGAACAATTTTTTCCTCGAAATTATTCAACATAGGATTTCTTTAATGGTTTTAACTTAAAACTGGAGACAATTGTTATTAGAGGAGAAAAACTCGCTCCGGCAATGGGGATCGAACCCGATCCTAAATCTAAGTTTTCATAAAGTCCTAAACACCCATTTTTTTTACCACCTAGAAATCCGTTAGCTAGTTATAACACAAGAAGCAGCTTTTGGGATAGTAAGAAAGAAGAAAATTAATAATGCTGAAATAGGAGTACTTCGAGGAAATTAATTCCTAGTAAGTATTTAAAACTGGATTTTTAGCAGTGAAAGCAGATACAACTGATAGCATGATGCAACAGATGACTTATCAATCAATACTGACAATGGTTCAGATTAATGGAGGGAAACTCCGACTTCGCCTCCAGCGCAGCGGTAAGGTTTATAGTCCGGGTCAGCTTACTTCATACCCCAAGGGTGAAACCTAACCATTTTCCCCCCATTACTACATATGCTAGTGGATTGTGGTGATTTTCTAGTTTGCAGGTTGTATTTTCTTTTGCCAACTTCGTTCCGAATTTCGATACTGACAAATACTACAAATGGTAGTGATTTTGAAACTGGTATGTTGGCAGCTGAGACAAATATCGACAATATTTGTCGGTACTGGAGTTCCATGAAATTAAAATTGTACTAGATTTCTGAGCTGGTTACTGAAAGGTAGTGAAATTTGAACATACTAATAATTAATTATTGAATTATTTAGAACCTTTCAACATAAAGTACTGTAAGTAAATAAGTAATTTAGTACGTAGGATCATGTGATATCTGGTAACAGTTGGCAACACTGACAAGACGGCAATATTTGCTGTTTAGGAACGGTTCTTATGTGACCCTCACTATAGTAACCTCCCATAGCAGAGTTTTGCCAGTTGTTAACCTATAGTAGTATACTTGTAACAAAGCATTTACAACAAATTTATCATTTAAAGATGTCATTGCAATAAAAACAATGTAACATTATTACATGAAAGGGTTAAATTAAAGCGCTTGGTACGTAGAAACAGCATTATTCAGATAATGCAAGGTAGAAAAGTTAAGTTCAGGAAGCACAGCATTACAATTAGAGTAGTAAATGCAATACTTATTTACAAGATTTGCAATTGTGTTCTCATCCCACACAATCCGTTTTGTCTCAGGCATCTGTGACGTAGATTTGCAATATTGTTTAGTTGGAACATTACTGTTTCCAGTCTTGATATTCTCAGTTTTCTCTTCATTGGAAGAGTCAGAATCATCTTCAATTGTATTTTCTTTATCTGGATTTGATCCCTAGAAAGAAAAAGGAAATAAAACTACCTAGAAAAGAAAATTGTCATTACAACAACAAAAACAACAGTAATAACAGTGATGATGATGATGATGATGATGATGATGATACTTTCCTGTGTCAGGGCTTGGCGTAGTTTCAACTTTATACAGAAATAAATTTGACATGACTCTTGAGGATCAGCATATTGAATTGTCAAGACATTACAAGCGGAATATTTTAATGGAAATTATACCAAGTCAGATGAAATGAAGAGTACATTCCAATTCACCTGTTACTGTACATGCATTGCACCCAAAGGTTTTAATATAAAAGTGACTTTCAAGTTATCTACGTTTGTTCACAATACTCTGTGCGTACTTTGACTAGAGCCATGAGCAATATACTGTTTGAAAGAAGACAATAAAAAAAGAACCATTGAAAAATCCTGAAAACCGACAAAATTAGGACATGTCAAAATTGTCAATGATTTTTACTCTCACCATTTAAACACTTATGGCGAAGTGCATCAACATCGGTTAAAAACGCCGTAATCATAGATTACGAAACGACAGTTAAACAGTAACCATGGTTAAAATGTAATTTCTGTGCACCATTCATAATCAACGATTACTTAAACATAGTTAGCTGACACTTCATTTAACCAGAGCAAAGTCTATGATGGTACACTGTTTCTACAAAATGACTAAAGGAAAGCATTCATACCACAGCAAAGGTAATAGTCAACATCTAAAAACGACTGCGCTAACTCCGTTCTACATCGAAGTGAACATGTCCTACATTTTCGCGTTGCATTTGTTTGCCTTTGGGCGCTGTTATATTTGCAAGTTGCATTTCTTTGTTTTTCATTGCTGTTAGGTTAAAATCGTACAAAATAGAAAATTGAATGCAAAAATGATTATATCCCAATGTGAGGTTAAGTATCGATAGACTTACTTAATAGATTTAAATACATTATATAATAAAGAAGGAATATCCATAAAGGAAAAGGATGCAGAAGATTAGTAGAAATGTGTGTACGACTCAAGATCCCATTTACACCAGGTTACTGTTCATTATCCTAAGATTCATCCATAACCTCTCTTTGTTCAGCCAGTGACAGAGAAAGAGATATTCAAGTATTCCCTCTTAAAATACAGAAAATAACAGTTGCATAGAATCTTAACATAAGGAGCTGATCAACAGAAGAAATATGACTGTTTTTGAATTATTGCAAGTGAGCCATTTGTAGATTTTGATAAACAAAATCCCTCCTGAAATTTTCTGTCACCTAATTCCTCGTAAAGATTCTCTCTTTCCACTAAAGAAACTTCACGCCCACGCTCTATCCAAGTAATTCAAGTACTGTACAATAATAATCATCTTCGAAGTAAACATCTGTGGCTCTGGCCGCCATTTTGCTTTACTTGCTCTACTAACCACTGGTTATCTCCTTTAACCGCTCGAAAATGGCCGGTTATAGATTACTGTGGTTAACCTCCTATTTAAGTCGTAACCGAGGTCGATCCAATGTAAAAATGCTTAACCAGAGGTTAGATGACAATTTTAACTGGTGGTTACACTAACCGACGTTGATGCACTTGGGCATTAATATCACGTGAATCACTCAACATACACTAACGAACTAATACTCTTTACGAAACTTTTAATGATTCCTAACAATAAGCAAAAATTAAATTTGTTAAATAAAAAATGTATTTTTAAGAAGATTTCATAACAATGTCAAGACTAACTGCCACACAGAAGCAAGAAAACTACCGAAAACAGGAGGAAGCAAAGGAGAGTTCACAGAGGCCGAAAAACATCTGCAAAGAAAGATCACCAGCATTCAACTTCTTGGCATAATGTTTTACATAAAATATGAGTTCAATCAGAGCTTGAACCCTGTGATGCTGTGGGGGGGGGGGGGATTTTGTGGGTTTTGCAGAATTGATTAAAAACACGTTTGATAGGTTAATCATATTTTAAAATTAATAGGTTAATTTGTTCAATTAGTCGCTTAAATCAATACCTCTAATAACAATATAAACAGACTAAAAAATGGAAGATGGATTTGATTCTACTGCCTTAGGCTCAGTTATGTATCTATATTCTGGTTGAATGTTATGTTTTATTTAACGACACTCGCAACTGCAGAGGTTATATCAGCATCGCCGGATATGCCGGAATTTTGTCCTGCAGGAGTTCTTTTAAATGCCAGTAAATCTACTGACATGAGCCTGTCGCATTCAAGCACACTTGAATGCCGTGGACCTGGCCCAGGATCGAACCCGCAACCTTGGGCATAGGTCAGCGCTATACCAACTCACCAACCAGGTCGACTATTCTGGTTGATGGAATATGAATGGCAACTGGTGCAGTAAAACAGGAAGTAAGAACAGATGACCAACTATGTAATCTAAATGTATTGAAACTTATTCATAAATTGTGTATGGATTTCATTAAAACACAATATTCTCCATTTTCATCCTCTCTTTGTATGCTAACACACAACAATACAATGACAATGCACAAAAATCCATGCTCTATTTTTTTTTATTTTATTGGGTTATTTTACGACACTGTATCAACATCTAGGTTATTTAGCGTCTGAATGAAATGAAAGTGATAATGCCGGTGAAATGAGTCCAGGGTCCAGTACCGAAAGTTACCCAGCATTTGCTCGTATTGGGTTGAGGGAAAACCCCGGAAAAAACCTCAACCAGGTAACTTGTCCCGACCAGGAATCGAACCCGGGCCACCTGGTTTCGCGGCCAGATGCGCTGACCGTTACTCCACAGATGTGGACTCCCATGCTCTACAAAAAAAGGTTACTAATATATATTTTCTTCATAATATGCAAACTGAGAGAGTTCAGAGAATGGCGTTCATATTGCACATTGTGTTACATACGTATCTTGAAGATGGAACAGAAGGGTGACTCAGGTCGTCTTCCCAGTGTTTGATAGTGTCAGCAAGCAACGCAAATCTTGCCAGTCGTACTCCTGATTTCCCAGATTTCAATTTCACTTGCTGTGTCTCCTCTTCCTCCCCTTCATCTTGTTCTGCACTGAAACTGCCTTCAGTTTTGTGGATAGGAGAAGACAGCTGTGTATCTGTGTTAAATAACCACTTTCGTAAAATATAAACAGAAATAAACTCTAATATAAGTACAATTTACATATTATCCACATATACAGTAGGCACACACACTTTCAATTCTTCATTTACAAATTTACTACTTTCAACATACGTTGTGAGAAGGAAACTATTATTCCAACCTCTTTTCAATGATACGTGATCACAGAAAAAAAAGATCCAATAGAGGAAAAGGTCGTACCAACAATGTGGTTCAAATGTCTTAAATAGCCATTTAATAATATTATTCAAATGTGATGGAGAAATCATTGCAATAAGTGAAAGTCTCAGGAATCTTCTATGCTGCATCAACAAATTTAAGAATGCAGTTATATTGTCAGACTCACTCAAAATTCTGCTCTTAAAGCTCTAAATCAACTACATGAATGGAATACATCAAATTTGATGACACTCAATTTAGGCAAAAGTAACTACCAAATATTTTCACTTGGTAAAAAAGAAAGAGAATTCAATATCCAATACAATGGCCAACACCTTCCTAGGACTTATGAATCCAAATATCTTGGAGTTATTTTCGACAGTAAGTTAACATGGAACAACCATTTGAAATACATTTCTGAAAAAGCTCGTAAAAGATTCTCCGTTCTGAAAAGACTAGCAGGAAAGAAATGGGGTTGCTCTAGAAAGACTTTGAACACTACATACAAACTGTTTATACAGCCAGTGCTGACATACTGCGGAGAAATTTTAATTACTTCGCCTTTCATAAACGAAATGGAACGTGTTCAAAACCAAGCTCTCAGGCTCATTACTGGTGGAATCAAAACAACGCCAATAGATTCTATGAGATTCCTCACTAATATTAACAGCATCAAAATGACAATAGAAGAAAAAGCACTAATTCAATATGAAAAACTTATCAGATTACCAGGAAACAATTGGCATTCATACAGTCCTCTCTGTAGATTGAAAACTCAAAAAAGTTTCATATCCATTGTTCAAGAATTAAAACAGAAAATCAATATCCTGAATTTAAAAGAAAACTTACAAATTAAACCGAACCCTTTAACTCTATTAAATATAGAATATAATCTAAATTTAACAGAAGAAATACTGAAATCAGACGTAAACACAAATACTGAAACAATTGTCTTTAGAGACAATTAATATTAGGTATCCTCCACAAAACTGGCTTCATTTATACACCGACAGATCCTTGATCTCCAGAGAACAAGGTGCCGGTGCAGGTGTTACGTGCTGTCTCTTCTCACTTTATAGATCTCTTGGATATGGAACAACAAGTTTTAATGGTGAAATCATTGCAATAAGTGAAAGTCTCAGGAATCTTCTATGCCACATCAACAAATTTAAGAATGCAGTTATATTGTCAGACTCCAAAGCAGCTATTCTATCAATAGTCTCTAAACACACACCTTCATCTCAAACAGCAGAAATAACTAAAATGCTCTCTCAATTAATAACACTCAATAAAAGAATTGTATTCCAATGGATACCATCCCATTGTGGAATCCTGGGAAACGAGAATGCAGATGCTTTAGCAAAGAAGGGCAGCACTGCTACTTACACACCTGTTACTAAATCTACGTATTACTCTGTGAAAAGATTTATTAAATCTACATATTTAGACTTCAACAAACAAAATTTGATAACACGATCCCAAGGGAAAAAATGGAACTCTCTGCATCATAATCCACAGTTAATTTCAGATTTACCACGAAAATCGTCTGTAGCTGCATTTAGATTGGCAACAGGCTATGATTGTTTGGCCAAACACCTGCACAGAATTGGAATATATCAGTCCCCTAACTGCCCATTGTGCAACTCAAACCAAGAAATGGATTCGGAACACCTCAAAATCTGTGCTTCAGTGGCTGACCAATGATAATATCTTTGAAAAATATTGGAGTGCAAGAAGTCAAATGACTTTATTGTCAAACGCCTGGCATTAGAAAACAACAACATATTGATACATCAGGATATTGAATCAGTACACTATTAACCACATTACTTGCATTGGAACTTTCTCCACATTGGACCATTTTGTACTGATGAAGATTTCTTGGGGTCATTCTCTCAAAGAGTAAATTACAGTGACGACCTTATGCCTTACTTTATCATTACATACAATAAAATTGATATTTCAAAACACTATAAACTTTTGTTTCAAAATATAATTACAGCCACTTATGCATACAAAAATATGATTAGCTTTAATTATGAAGTTCGTTAACATGCTAATAATTGGGTAATGCAAATATATGTATTCTTTTTCACCCAATCTGCAGAATAATGCTAGAAGAGTCTTGTACAGTGTCAATATTAAACTTGTTAAATTTTAAGATTTGTTATCCTACATTATCTACACATCAGGATAACAGACAGGGTTTGTAATTGAACGGGTTACATCAGGTTCTTGTCTATGCGGATGACATGAATATGTTAGAAGAAAATCACAAACAATTAGGGAAAACACGGGAATTTTACTTGAAGCAAGTGAAGCGATAGGTTTGGAAGTAAATCCCGAAAAGACGAAGTATATGACTATGTCTCGTGACCAGAATATTGTACGAAATGAAAACATAAAATTAGAGATTTATCCTTCGAAGAGGTGGAAAAATTCAAATAGGCCTATCTTGGAGCAACAGTAACAAATGACACTCAGGAGGAAATTAAATGCAGAATAAATATGGGAGATGCGTGTTATTATTCAGTTGAGAAGCTTTTGTCATCTAGTCTGCTGTCAAAAAATCTGAAACAATTATATTACCGGTTGTTCTGTATAGTTGTGAAACTTGAACTCTCACTTTGAGAGGAACAGAAATTAAGGGTGTTTGAGAATAAGGTTCTTAGGAAAATATTTGGGGCTAAGAGGGATGAAGTTACGGGAGAATGGAGAAAGTTACACAACGCAGAACTGCACGCATTGTTTTCTTCACCTGACATAAATAGGAACATTAAATCCAGATGTTTGAGATGGGCAGGGCATGTAGCACGTATGGGCGAATCCAGAAACGCATATAGTGTTAGCTGGGAGACCGGAGGGAAAAAAACCTTTGGGGAGGCCGAGACGTAGATGGGAGGATAATATTAAAATGGATTTGAGGGAGGTGGGATATGATGATAGAGACTGGTTTAATCTTGCTCAGGATAGGGACCGATGGCGGGCTTATGTGAGGGCGGTAATGAACCTGTGGGTTCCTTAAAAGTCATTTGTAAGTAAGTAACATTATCTACACATAATTTGTAATCATATAAGGTAAAAATTTAACTTGTTTACTTGAACATTTTTACGTAATTAAAATTCTGGCCCCTGCTTATTTCACAGCAGAGTACTCTGAAACAAACACTGTCTCTACAACCTCTTTCTTACTACAATATCTGCTGAGCAAATGATAGCTACAAGTTAACAAGCTAATTGGTGCCCACCTGCGTATAAAGCTCCCAGTCTCTGAAGTCTAGAGCGAGCACTGTCTCTTATAGCATTTGCGCACTCGGTCTTCTTCTCAGATGCCACCACTTCAAAATTCTCTTTGGAGGTCTCTTCTTTATCTTTCTTAAATTGTATGTTGACCGAATCGATTTTTGTAGGTGTTACTTTCAAAGTCCTGGTCATACGTTGCTCATCAGATTTGCTTAAAGTAAGTTCAACTGAAATAATGAAATAATTTATTCGTTTGCTGTACAGAGATATTCAGAAAGAATAGTAAATGTTTTAGGAGGTTGTAGTATGAACTATTCTGGGTAAAAAAGTTGGGATTCATTTACTATAGGATATCACTTAATTTTCGTCAAGTTGGACAAACTATTACGTCACAATATGGCGCCAATGACGTCACAACATGGCCGACGTAAACCAAAACAATAAATAAATAAAACTATCTAAAAAAATTTAAAAAACAAATTGACGATATCCCATTCTACAATATAACCCAACTGCTCTTATCCAAAATACGATATCGCCAAAACAATTCACGATATCCCATTCTGGAACAAAGCCCATCTGCTCTTATCCAAAATAGGATATCAGCAAAACAATATCACAATATCCCATTCTGAAATATAACCCATTCGCTCTTATCCAAAATACGATATCACCAATACAATTCACGATATCCCATTACGGAATATAACCCATTCACTCTTATCCAAAATACGATATCACCAATACAATTCACGATATCCCATTACGGAATATAACCCATTCACTCTTATCCAAAATACGATATCACCAAAACAATTCACGATATCCCATACTGGAACAGAGCCCATCCGCTCTTATCCAAAATAGGATATCAGCAAACCAATATCACAACATCCCATTCTGAAATATAACCCATCTGCTCTTATCCAAAATACGATATCACCAAATCAATTACAAACATCCCATCCTCGAATATGACGCACCCACCTTATCCAGAATAGAACACAGGTTAACCCATGACATATAGTAAATATTGTAACTATGCTGTTGTAAAATTGAAAATTAATATGTAATGTATTTATTATTATTATTATTATTATTATTATTGCTATTATTATTATTATTATTATTATTATTGTTGTCAGTTATCAATATCATAGCTATCTCTGTTTTCTTTCTTTTCGTTGCATTAGCTCGATGAGAGCACTATAATGTACTTTTGACTCTGTTGACCCTCTATAGGGCTTTAACTTAATTTGTATCATTTTCATCAGTGTTTGTATTTCTTTTTTGTATTTATATGTGCTATCTGGTAGGATGGAAGAGAAGGCCTTATGGCCTTAATCCTGTCAGATTAAATAAATTATTATTATTAATTATTATTATTAATATCAGCAAAACAATTTCAAAACATATATTCATCTCATGTCACTAAAATATCACCTCAACGATCATCATCGGGGCTGCAACCCCGCTTTTTGCATCATGTGCTACATGTCGGATCATCATCGGAGCTGCATCATCGGGACTTGCAGCCCCGATACCCCGCTTTTTGCATCATGTGCTACACGTCGGATCATCATCGGAGCTAGCCCCGATACCCCGCTTCTATTGGTGATATCGTATTTTGGATAAGAGCGCAATTTTGAACCCCAAATAAACATTAAACAGAAACAACGAACAGATCCACACACACACCCATATATACAAAACCAACAAAAATAAAAACATATATCTGCAATAAATAAATTAAACATTATCCTCGATACATAATTACTACCGGTACCCTAGCAAACGAAAACCCATCCTTATAAAAAACAAATAAAACGCTCACCATCCAAAGAAGTTTTATCCTCTCAGATCCAAACACATTCTTAACTGGTACGCCATTCAAACCTCATGAATACCAACCACGAACAAAATTTACAAATCTACCAACCTAACAACTTCCATCCAAAAAGTGACGTCATAATATCACTTCACTTCATTCTACAATCTAGCCAACATAAATTCTCATAAAAACAATAACGATATCCTATAATCAAGTAAACCCATAATTTATTCGTTTGCTGTACAGAGATATTCACAAAGAATAGTAAATGTTTTAGGAGGTCGTAGTATGAACTCTTCTGGGTAAAAAAGTTATAGAAACAAATGTCCAATTTTCAAGGATGTGACAGTATAGCTGTTTGAATGTTATGCATAACAAATATTGGTAATTTCCTAGAAGACGGGCAAAATCCAACATGGCTGACGAAAACTACCAAAAACGTTCTGCCAACTATGAAGTCCAAATGTCACCAAACATCGCAAAATCAAATATATATTCATATTTTTAAAGAAGAACAAGCCCTCCAAAAAAAATGAAAATACATTTAATTTTTCGCCTTCGATTTTTTTGGCGTTTCGTGGCATTCAAACTTCATAGTTGGTAGTACTTTTCTGGCAGTTTTCGTCCGCACTTTACCCCCAAAAATCACTAAAAGACAAAACAAAACATAATAATTTATCATCTTATCAAATAAAATTCAATTCTCATCGACGTCTTCATCGACAACCACTTCACTTCCAGTATAAATGACACAGGCTTTAAGGCAATCTAAACTTAAACCATGCAGGCTACAAAGAACTAAATCAACACTTGTCGTACAGTCAACTTTGCATAAATAAACCAAGTGTTTACACTGAATGAAATTCTCTTTGAATACTTATTACACCTTAACTTATACGGAAAATTCAGTAAATAACCACAAAAAAACAGTTTTCTTCTCAACATTCAACACAATCCTTCTTCACCAGTGAAAGAACTAAACCAAAATCGAAACAAAATTTAATACATAAATTTCAGAACACGGTTTCCTTCCTTTCCCTCTTACTTCAAAATTCCAACCTTGTGCACACAAAATAAATTATTGGCACTGAAAAGTGGCTTTTCTTAAGCATGATGATGCGCATTCGACAAACGCAGACAAATCTACAATATAATATCACTCACGTCAAACAACCAAGAACAACAGGACGTCATTATCCATTAAAAATTAATGAAAATTCTACTAGAATAAATGACAACTATAGCCAATCAAATCGAAAGAAAATCACAAAAATCATAAAATGAGAAACTTTCAATAGCTTTAGCCATCAGCCACAACATAACACCACTCACGTCAAACAACCAAGAACAACTGATAACGTCATTATCCATTCAAAATTAACGAAAATTCTAGAACAAAATGACAACTATAACCAATAAAATTAAAAGAAAATCACGGCGACACCTAGTACAAAAAACCTAGAACATGTAAAAGTCACTAAAAGATCACTAACATTTAACTCTGAAATAAAGAAGTTGGTAATACTTATTATATTCAACCAAGTGCCCGTCTTCTATGAAATTACCCAAATATTATAAGTGGCAAGAAGGAAAGAAAAATAACTTAATGATTGCATTTATTACTCATTTACATGATATCAACACATTTCGACACTTCCAATACACTTTTCCGCTCTGTTGACAATAAGTGTTGCTCTTTTGAGGTCATTTAGTCGCTCCTTTATGAGGGCAACACTATTCATAATGATAGTGACCAATTCGGCCATTGTGTACTTTTTGTTATTGCCTAATGTGCTGCATCTAACACTGAAGTCAGTAGCAGTTACTTTTTGTACACTTCGCCTTTCACTCACCCTCCACAGACAAAACTCGACAGGAGTAAAGTCTGGGGACCTTGGTGGCCAATGCATAGGTTCACTGATCCATTATTTCGGGAATGTAAGATTTAAAATGTGTCACATGACGATTAAAATCAGAATGGAAGTTCATCATCTGCCATTTTATGAATTAACTCTTCAATGAGCTCTCATACCTCAGCAATGTACTGTAAAAGGGCTTGAACATGGCTGAAAATGGGAAAAATGAATCTACTTACAGAGGTGTGAAAATTATTAGAATAATCTTAATTTTAAAGGTTCTTTAATAGTTCCTTCACAAATATTCATTGAATTGATGAATATTGGTATATAATATTACTATACTGATGTAGGATATATTTACTACTAACAATGCCAGAAAGCATTGTTGTACATTGGTATTTTTCTTATTTTACAATTGTTATGGGAATTCAGAAATTATTATATTATGTTGGCGGAATTGGAAACATAAAAAATTAATTAAGAAATGCTTTAAACAAATTGTTCTTTGCGTTTACATTGTTGTCAAGGTTCAAATGAACGTATACATCTGTTTTGTGCATATAATTTTTTATGTTTCCAATTCCGCCAACATAATATAATAATTTCTGAATTCCCATAACAAGTGGAAAATAAGAAAAATACCAATGTACAACAATGCTTTCCGGCATTGTTAGTAGTAAATATATCCTACATCAGTATAGTAATATTATATACCAATATTCATCAATTAAATTAATATTTGTGAAGGAACTATTAAAAAACCTTTAAAATTAAGATTATTCTAATAATTTTCACACCTCTGTATGTTCAATGGGAAAATAATGTCTGTAAGTGAGGGAGGGAGACGAGTTTGGGTTTCCAAGTGTTACTTTCATAGGTGAGTATATTTTCTCAACTTCACTCCTTGTTTCATATGAAAGAATTTCTACCACTTAGTCTAAAAAAGAATCTTATTCAGATGCTTGTAATGCCCCATTTTGATTATTGCGATTCCTTACTAACTAATGTAAGTTCACTTTTAACTGAGAGACTACAACGTGTTCAAAATGTGTGCATACGATTCATCTGCAATACTCGTAAATTTGACCATATAACACCCTCCCTCCAGTTACTTTCATGGGTGCGACTGAAGGAACGAAGAAGAATACATCCACTGTCTCTTCTGTTTAGAATCATGCAAACTTCTACTCTGAATTATCTGTTATCGCGCTTTCAATTTCTTACAACTCTTCGAAACCGACATCAAGCACACCTTTCTATCCCTCATCATAGAACGTCTTTATACTCATCTTCCTATACTGTAGAAATACCTCGCATCTGGAATTCGTTACCTAATGACGTCAGGGATTGCCAGACTTTATCACAATTCAAAATTAAATTGGAAAATTTTGTCTCATTTAATGTTTTTAGGTATTGCTAGAAGTGTTGATTTGTGTTTTTTACTCTAGATTAAAATCGTAAGTTTCTTGTTTATGTTATTAATTAGTTAGGATACAATTAATTATCATACTTAATCACTCATTTAAAGTTTGTGTGACTGCAACCTGTGTATATTTTGTGTGGCTTTACTTTGTTTATAGTGTTTTTGTTTCCTTCTTATTTCTATTATTGTATTTGTATTTCTGGTGGTGTGGAAGAGAAGGCCTGATGGCCTCAACTACACCAGAATAAATAAATAAATATTGTGTTATGCTAAGTACGTCATTTTAAATTTGTTTTTGGTGTAATTGTTATCACGTGAAGGCTATCGAATGCACATCTAATATTGGCGGAACTGCGCTAGTTAATAGTTATCATTTAGGTTTATTGTGTGTTGAATCACATTTCATTACGGTGGGCTTGGGAGTGAGCCACAGGGATGGGGTAAACAGTACAGAGAGCAGCTGCCGTGTTGCGAGCGCGCGGCGAGAGTGGGGATAACTTCCCCTACTGGCGATTTCTTTCAGATTTAGTCCTGAATTACAGTCAAATTGCTTTCCATCAATTGCAATTTCATGCAGGTACTTTCTTTCCCTAGTGTAGGCCTATTTTAAAATTGAAGTAGTCTACAGTAAATTGTAAAAATTGATCATCTGTAATAAATTAATTATTTAATGCTAGAAGATCTGGGGTCGAAACGTCAAACCCGAAATTAACAGGCTACTTACAGAACTTAAAGTTTAATATTACCTTCTGTAGTTACTTTAACTAGCTGCATACGATTATAATCTTCTAAAGGATTTCGTTTATTTTCTAGTCCTGCATTAATTGTCTTTGGATCCAACTTTTCTCGCCGGGCCTTAGATCTAGCCAACATTCTCTGCAAACAAAAGTTCGTTGTAAGTTTTGTCTTGTGATAAGTTAGTTACAAGCAAAATGGCATGTCTGTCTAGGCGCTAGGTTTCTAGTGATCACTGTATTACCTGAGTAAATGTATCTTCTGTTGTTGCTTTAGGCATTTGCATGTCACTGTAATCTTGCAGAGGATTTCTTTTTGTTGCTTCTAGTCCTGCAATATCAAAATTGTCCCTCCGAGCTGTGGTTTTCTCTAACAACCGCTGCAAAATAAACATAGTGTAAGGCCCGAAAATCATAAAAAAAACATAAAAAACAAATTACCTATTCTATTGTCTGTACCTGAGTAAACGGATCCATGATTGAAAACCTTGTACACAATTTCACTTTGTGTGTTACCTTGAAAATGTAAGAAAATCAGGTAATGTTCAATATAAACAACAGGTTAATACACTTCAAATACACAACAACGTATTACATATTTGAAGGCTATGACAACTATTTCTACCACGCCTTAAACGAATATAACGACACTTTACTCCTATTCTCCACCTTTCGCACAGGCAAATACCAGATTCATTTCAAACTCAACCGCTGAAAATACGTATAGCCAACATACGAACTTGCGATATATCTATATAACTCTCAACCACTGAACCATACCTCGAAATTAAGCGCATTTACCATGATATGTCTAGGACTATAGTGTTATTTTTTATTATATTTAATTATATTTATATTTTTAAGTTCTTTCTGCATTTACTTTAAGTTCGTCATACATATTTATAAATGTACATTAAAAGAAGAGAGAAATTCATTTGGGAGATGTTCAATTTACACTAGCGCTCCGAGCGACAAATTATCAGAACTGCTTCCATCTTTGACAGTGTTCCTTTGAAATTGACTTCTTTCATTGTACATTTTTGTTTGCCATAATCAGTGGTTACAAACGTTTAAATTGTTTGGTGTACTGCACAGTACCTGCATTGGCATTGTTGTGTAAATCATTTAAACATACTTGACTTGTTAGAATAATCATAATCTTCTCTTCATTGAGCTTTGTCGTAATCTGGCAAAATACTAAAACACAGTGGAAATTGCAAAAACTGAAAACCAAAATGTACCACAAATCACGCGTAAAATTAAAAAAAGAAAAACATACAAACACACAAAATAATTGTTTACAAATGGCTGCCGCCAATTTTCGAAATCTCTAAGGGATATTCTAAGTTGCATCAGCTATACTATTACAATATGACAGAAACAATAATTAAAGACGTCCTAACGGTAGAAGAGATTGCATTTTATGTGAAAACTATTGAACCTTCTGACATTGTTGAACTTGGGTCTTCAAGGTACGATAATTTGCAACATGTAGGCCTATAGTACCAGTATTTATCGGTTTCATTCTTTTAGCTAAATTTAAAATGAAACAACAGCGGGCAACATAACTACCAGTTGTTTACATGCTTTTATTATTATTATTATTATTATTATTATTATTATTATTATTATTATTATTATTATTATTATTATTATTATTATTATGAAACACTTCCCCTGAACAGGGATTGCCTATAAGACAAAGTATACCATTTACGAAACAAAATTTTGAATAGTACATATTACATGGATAATTTGTTAGATATAAAACTAATGCAAGAAAGAGAAAAAAAAATACAGTGCAATGTCTTATCTGAGATGATTTCTTAACAATGCAATCGAACCTTAACATTTAACTCTATGGATGTTTACAAATGCAATTAAATCACTATAAAAATGAGTCTGCACTGATAAGTTTACATCATTTCAGAAACAAATTCCTCTGAGGAATCAGTAATAATATCTAGTCCGAGATAATCCCAAAATAAGAATGGTTCAAATAAACAGAAACACGGAGATAGAGTTCTTTCATCAAAATTAATCTTGTTACAGAAATATTGTTATAATTTTTTATTCAGGCCTAAATTAATTTTGTTACATTTTCTATCTTGATACTTTTTTTTTGTTACTGGTACAATGCACATTACCAATGTCGGGAAGCTATTTAAGAAGAGGATTTCATCTGACATTTTTTAGAATATTAGCAAACTTAAACGAAGTCATCTCTGATAGATCTCATGATTCATAATTCTGTAAACTCCCTACCAAAAAACACGTGTATCGGTACTGTATTCATATTTACTTATTTATTGAACTTAATTATTGATTTATATTTACAGCTGGTTTGAATCACATGAACGGCTCCAGAAACTGCATCAACAAGCCATTCTTGAAGCCCGGGAACTTCGGGAAGAAAATGTTAAGGACACGATTATATTATACAACAAAGTATGGATGCGTTTTAATCTAAAAAAGAAATGTCCACTTTACTAGTTATTTTTACACTACCTTCATCATACCTATCAATAAAATAAATGTTGAAATGCCGTATCTTACAAGTTTTCTGTTACAATAGGGAGTACTCACACTAAAGTAGAGAACTGATTTCCAAACATATTTATTTATTTTGCTAATAATTGTAACATAAAATATAATATACACAGATAAAATTTTAACTCATCCCTGAAAGAGTAGAACTCGTGCTCAAGGGCGGATTCCTGAATTTAAATTAAGACGTATATAATATAATTTGTTTTATATCTACTACACAATAAGAATATATAAATTTAAAATTTACAATTTTTAATTATTTATAAAATCCACACATAACTTTTCAAATTCAATACTACAGTATAACTATTAGAATTGACAAGATTGGGATATTTAAATATAAATTTGTTATATATTCTAAGTCTAAATTACTACTATGATTAAATACTGTAGCAGTGTTGTATTTTGGTTCAAACAATGTTAAAGAATTCATACCTTTTTTTCTATAAGTATGAGAATACAATTAAAAGTTATTTCGATTTTTATGTAGGTATGAATTTTATTAATACAATATAATAAATTTGTATTATTTTAAGAACCTTAAAATCTAAAAACAAGTTTTGAGATGGAAAATCAGTAAGTTTATGAAGACATACTTCAATTTTTTTTTCTGTAATAAATAAAGTGGATTAAAATGGATTTTAAATAAGCTACTCCATCCTATAATTCCATACATAATTACCGATTGAAATAACGTTAAGTATATTGTGCATAATAAACTTATTGACAAATAATTCCTCAATAAAACAAGATATATTATTTTACGTAAGTTATTACAATGGTAATTAATGTGTTGATTCCATTTTAAATTATTGTCGAAAATTATGCCTAAATATTTAACTTTCGGACATTTACATTGTATTGTAGCCCTATTAGCTTTTTCAGCATTAAACCCACCATTAAGAGCAGCTTATTTCAATCTATTGTTATATGTGGCGTACTTCATTTCAGATACCTGTTCTCCTTCATGAAGCCGTATGTATTTCTGTGTGGAAGGAAAAAGTTTTGCCTCTACTTGTGAAAACTGTATCAGAGCCTGAGAGTGTATTCATTCCTTACATGGTTGTAAGTATGTTACATATTTTGTATCAGGCTATCAGAATTCGGTACGGTGTAGTTCTTTTGTAAATAAACTTGCACATTAAATTCTAAGTAACTACACATATTTAATATTATCTTAAAGTGAGTAAAGATACTCTATTCTGTTTGCATTTTTTGGGTAATATCTCGATTTTATAATTGTTTTCAAAAAATTCTTTTTAGTCTGTTGGTGAGTTTTTTTAACATAAATTGGCATGAAATTGTTTTTTAATAAATGAATTTATTTATATTTTGTTATATTTAATTCCCGATTTACCACGAAAATCGTCTGTAGCTGCATTTAGATTGGCAACAGGCCATGATTGTTTGGCCAAACACCTGCATAGAATTGGAATATATCAGTCCCCTAACTGCCCATTGTGCAACTCAAACCAAGAAATGGATTCGGAACACCTCAAAATCTGTGCTTCAGTGGCTGGCCATGGGTGTTCCGAATCCATTTCTTGGTTTGAGTTGCACAATGGGCAGTTAGGGGACTGATATAAAACCTTTAAAATTAAAATATTTTAATTGGTAAGCATTAAGGTTTGCTTCTTGAATAAGGAAGATATCTATATTATTATCTGAGAGTATATTGGCTAGTTCAGTCTTCTTGGCTGATGTTATACCGCCAGCATTCCATTGTATATATACCGGTATATATATACAATGATGTATTTGCAATGTATATGTTGTTATGAATATATGTTCCAGCTTTTCCATGAAGCCACTGCTATTGAATTTCTTCAGACACTACTTTACCATTCCGACAGCTGTGAAGCACTGGGCGAAAATGCAATTGAATTAATAGATTATTGTGCATCGGCAATCACTAGAATTATTGCAGAAGGCAAACAGGAAGTATCTAAAAGCTCTGAAACTTTGTCTGGCTTTGAGGATTTGGAACATAAGCAAAGAACAATTACCTTTAATATTGGTATGAAATGTATTTCAGTAATTGGATGTATGACTCAGAATATTGACAGGTAAGTAAAACAAATTTGTAGTAGTGAAAAGTACTTGTAAATAGCAAAATACTACAGCTACAATTGTAGCTGTTTCATAAAGCTAATAACCATACAATTATAAACATGGGTTTAAAAAAAAAATGTTTATTGTCCTGTATAAGAACACTTGAAAACTGATTTCACTTGTCAATCAATCACTGTGACGCACCAAACCTCAGAAGGTTTTGGCCTCAATCACAGTTTCCCTCCAAGCTCCTCTATCTTCCGCCATGGTCCTATTTCCTTCTATTCATTCCAGTGGAATTTGGATCTTTCCAAAGGCCTCCTTCCATCTGGTAGTAACTTCTATCAGGGATTGTTCTTCTTAACCAGCCCAGTCTTCTGTACTTTTAACTAGTGCCACAACACCTGGTTCCAGGTACAAGCTTCTTAATTCCCTTACTTACTTATAAATGGCTTTTAAGGAACCCGGAGGTTCATTGCCGCCCTCACATAAGCCTGCCATCGATCCCTATCCTGAGCAAGATTAATCCACTCTCTATCATCGTATCCCACCTCCCTCAAATCCATTTTAATATTATCCTCCCATCTACGTCTCGGCTTCCCCAAAGGTCTATTTCCCTCCGGTCTCCCAACTAACACTCCATACGAATTTCTGGATTCGCCCATACGTGCTACATGCACTGCCCATTTCAAACGTCTCGATTTAATGTTCTTAATTATGTCAGGTGAAGAATACAATGCGTGCAGTTCTGTGTTGTGTAACTTTCTCTATTCTCCTGTAACTTCATCCCTCTTAGCACTAAATATTTCGGAATATGTATGGTAAGACTTTTCTGTGTACCTCAACGTACCTCGTTTACATGTTTCGACCTATTTATGGGTCATCTTCAGAACTGGTCGTTGTTGGTCTTGGCGCCACTTGTTCTGTTTCCTGTGAGGGTGTGTTCCTGTGGTATAGTGTAGAGCCAAAGAGTGTGTGTGTTTTGAAGTTGAGTTGTGTGTTGAGAATTTCGTTGGGGTGTGTTTTCGTGTGTCTGTATATTTCATATTGTTCTAGTGTGTTTAGTTTCTGGCTCTTTGGTTGGATGTGCAGTATTTCCATGTCTGTGTTGATGTCTCTGTAGGTGTGGTTAGCATTTGTGATGTGTTCTACATATGTGGAGATGTTTTGTAATTTTGTTATGGCAGTGATGTGTTCTTTGTAACGTGTTTGAAACGATCTGCCTGTCTGTCCTATGTAGAAGTTTTGCAGGTGTTACATTTGAGTTTGTTAAGCCTGTGTGGTTGTATTTGTTTGTGTTGTTTGTGTGTTGAGATGTTTTTGTAGAGTGTTGTTTGTTCTGTATGAGATGTTGTAATTTCATTTCTTGAACGAGGTTGCAATTTTGTGTGTTTTTTTGTTTTCGTATGTTAGTGTGATGTATTTTTTATGTTCTTGTGTTTGTGTTGTATTCTTATGTTTTTTGTGATTATGTTTTGTCTTACGTATTATGTTGTTTATTATGTTAGGGTTGTATCTGTTTTCTTGTGCTATGTATTTGATTGTGTTTAGCTCTTCGTTGTAATTTTGTTGGTTCATGTTGGTTCGAAACATGTAAATGCGGTACGGTACGTTGAAATTTAACACAGGAAAGTCTTACCATACATATTCCGAAGTGATACAGTGTTAAAAGTTGTGTAACCAAGATGTACTAAATATTTTCCTAAGAACTTCTTAATTCCCTATTCTTCCTAATTCGGCACTGTCCATTTTCTTGAATGGGGCCAAAAATCTTTCTCAATATTTTGTTTTCAAAAATTATTATGTAATTTGATAGGAACTAAACAAACTTAAGGCTCAAACTGATTTGCTAGAAAATAAAAATCAGGAAATTAAACATTTTATTCAGTTTCGATTAAATTCAATATTGGAATCCTCTAAGAATCAATGAACAAAATTATCGTGTCAATTCGTTTTCCAGAATGAACTAGGCTAGCTTAAAATAGAACAAAACCACTGTATTCTAAATAAGAATCGTTATCTATTCATTTGTTCCAGACATAGATAGATTCTTGAATGAAAACTTAGAATAAAGTTTAAAATATAGATTAGATTGAATTATCTTAAATTCATGAAGGAGAATACGAAAACTGCTTGTGGGCGAGGTCAAGAAGCTATGTTTGTGTTGTAAAGAATACCTATACTTAAGACATCCAAAGTTGAAAACAATAACGTCTGATATTATTTTAACAGCCTTCCATTGAGTGCAACTTCACGCATGTTTTCTACTCATGACATCCCTATTCTTCTGGCGAACATAATTGAGTTACAACCATGGATTAAGAAAGATTCTTCTGGCAAAACTTTAAAATATGATGGTGAGTACGCAATTAGAGGCATAATATTACAACCTGTGCATGAGTATAGTCAAATGTTATCTAGAAGGCGGATCTGTGTGCGGTTAGAGAACGAAACAGGTTAGATGTGACACGATGCAAGCAGTAGCAACACAGCCCATGCATACTCAACGCACACAGATCCGCCCTCTAACAATAACTAATCACCCTCCTCTTACCTACCTCTGACTAGGGATGCCAACTTTCTGTTAGCCAATTCCTGGACATACTTAAAATTTTACAAATAATTGATTAAATGGCGATCTTACTCGTGTTAATTATGTAAGCATGTGCACCTTACAGCTGTTTCGGTGCTATTCGACACCATCCTCAGAGCCTACTAGATCTTGGCGCTATCTGAACTTCGCTGCCTGTTGTGTGGGTGCGTTCGTGCGATGAAGAGTTGTGTCAAATAGTGTGTGTGTTCTGAAATTGATCTGTGTGTTGAGAATTTTATTAGGGTGTGTTTTAGTGTGTTTGTATATTTCATATTGTTCTAGTGTGTTGAGTTTTTGGTTTTTGGGTTGTATGTGTAGGATTTCCATGTCTGTATTTATGTTGTTGTATGTGTGGTTAGCATTAGTTATGTGTTCGGCATATGCAGATGTATTGTGTCCTCTGGTTATTGCTTTAATGTGTTCTTTGTATCGAGTTTGGAATGATCTGCCTGTCTGTCCAATGTAGAAACTGTCGCAACTATTGCATGTGAGTTTGTATACGCCTGTGTGGTTGTATTTATTTGTTTGTGTTGTTTGTGTGTTGAGATGTCTTTGTAGTGTGTTTTCTGTTCTGTATGCTATGTTGTATTTCTGTTTTCTGAATAAGGATGCGATCTTGTGTGTGTTTTTGTTTTCGTATGTTAGTGTGATGTATTTCTTGTGTTCTTGTGTTTGTGTTGTGTTTTGTTTTGTGTGTTTTTGTGTTTCTTGAGTTTTTGTTTTGTCTTCCTTTTGATGTTGTCTATAATGTTTGGGTTGTAACCATTTTCTTGTGCTATGTATTTGATTGTGTTCACTTCTTCATTGTAGTGTTGTTGGCTCATGGGTATGTTGAGTAATCTGTGTACCATTGTCCTGAATGCAGCATGTTTGTGTTGTGTGGGGTGGTTAGATGTGTTGTGTATGTGTGTGGTGGTGGTGGTTGGTTTTCTGTATATTTTGAAGGTGTGTTTGTTGTCAACTTTTGTTATGGTGATGTCTAGGAAATTTACAGAACACACACACTATTTGACACAACTCTTCATCACACGAACGCACCCACACAACAGGCAGCGAAGTTGAGATAGCGCCAAGATCTAGTAGGCTCTGAGGATGGTGTCGAATAGCACCGAAACTGCTGTAAGCCGCACATGCTTACATAATTAACAAGAGTAAGTTCGCCATTTAATCAATTATTTATATTCAAGTGTTAAAAGTAGTGTATGAAAGATCCAACATAAAATTTTACATTTGGTCCCAAATGGGAATACTGATACGAAATAACCGTAGAAGTGTAGGCCTGTGTACTGATCATCAATTATAATATTTAATAGCCCCCATAACCACAACATAGCACAATGGAAATTTGAAACACTAGATAGACAGTATTAACTTTTTAATGAAAATCATTACTTCCTTCTCTTAAACCTTTATTTCTTTTCACGTTTTGTTGCAGAAATGATACTATGGTTGTCCTTAAGAAACTGGACAATTTCAGAACATGACCCTCCAAAATTAACTTTTACTTGCAACTCTGCCTTGATAAGGTTTTCAGACAGTTTGAGTCATCTGTCTAGATGTGACCGAGTAAACTGGAAATTCTTTCACAGAAGGCATTAGATACTGGAATTGGCATTACAAATTTTACAGATTTCAGTAATTCACAGGATATCTAAAGACTGTTCATAAAAAGCATTATATTCATACACATTTCTTAAGATACAGTGACCATCATATCATCCAGTCTATCTTGCTATCAAACAGGAGTGCGTTATATGGCAGTAAAAATTTTTAATAGCCTCCCTATCGATATAAAAAATGAAACTCAAAACATAAGATTATTTAGAGCCAAATTAAAGAAGTACCTAATTTCTCACGCCTTCTATTCTGTAGGTGAATTCATGACATTCAATAACGCTTCATGAAATTGATACTAAAACTATGTGTTGTACTAGTAGACTATATTGTAAATCTTTTCTATATATATTTCATCTAGACTGTGACTATAAATTAAGACTTTATAATAGTATTAAGTTTTTTGACTTGTTCCATATTCTAGCTGTAAAGCAATGTATGAATACCATGGAATATTAATAAATACAATACAATACAATCCAACTGAATATCCAGCTCGTCCAGATAGCATGAAATCTCAATTCCTGGACATTTCGACGTCCAAGGCAGGATCAAAATGTTGCCTGGACCAAAAGTCCTTTTTCTGGACTGCCCAGGTTTCACTACTCTACTGCTGACTCACCTGTCTACCCAGGGTTTCTGACTTTAGTGCAGTAGCAGAGTTTATCATTGGACTTCTAATTGTTATGTGTCCAAATTGAATTCCTTACAGATATTACTTTTTTAGTTTGGTTATTTAACGACGCTATATCAATTGCTGGTTCCGCACCGTGGCATCGTGGTCTAAGACATCCCGCCTAGGACTCGCGGTACAGAATGCGTGCTGGTTCGAGTCCTCATGGGGGAAGAAATTTTCTCATGAAATTTTGGCCAATGTATAGGACTGGTGCCCACCAAGCATCGTGATGCACTTGGGGAGCTACGATAGGTAGCGAAATCCGGTTGCGAATGCCAGCTATAACATCTGGGGGATCATCGTCCTAACCACACGATACCTCCATTCTGGTTGGATGATCGTCCACCTCTGCTTCGGCATGTGGGTTGATCGGCCTAGGCCCTTCACGGGCTGTGGCGCCACGGATTATTATTATTATATCAATTGCTAGGTTATTTAGCATCGATGGGATTGGTGATAGCGAGATGAGGCCTAGAATTCGCTATAGATTACCTGATATTCGCTTTACAGTTAGGGAAAACCTCAGAAAAAACCCACCCAGGTAATCAGCCCAAGCGGGGATCAAACTAGTGCCCGAGTGCAACTCTGGATTGGCAGGCAAGAGCCTTAACCGACTGAGCAATGCTACTGGCTCATACAATTATTTATACTTATACTTTACTTACAAGCAGCTAACACTTAAATGTTATGTTGTAGATTGTAACTGGGAAGAAATGAAGGGTGAAGCCAAGATGAAGGTAACTCGAACAGAAGCTAAGACATGGCTTGCTCTTAGACATCTGTTACTAGATCCTCGCCTACCTGCACACTATGACATCAATGAGTACCGCAAGAGTCAGCTTACGAAAGTAAGAATATTATAAGGCTTAATTATTCATGTTATGCTTGACGTAAATAAAGAAGAGTGAGATACAATTTTTCGATGTATGAACAATTTATGAAAGTAGCAAGGTCTGATCTTTTTTTTTTTTTTCTGCATTACCACACATTTCCATACCAACTTTCTTTTTGAGTGAAAGAGAAAGAGACCCCCAGGCAATACCTCCAGAGGAAAATGGAAGTTACATAAAGTCAATACAAACCGTTGAACTACTAATGTATCACATTCTAAGAGGGTATCACATTTTCCCCACAGGCACAAGATGTATTTTATATGTTATGTTTACAACAATTGCTATGATTATGCCATAATATTTGTAAAAGAATGCTCACTTACGACATCCCTTACTTAATTATACAGATGGATAGTCTTCCGTTTTTAGGAAGTCTCTTTTTGTTGTTGTTTAACGACGCTTTATCAACTACTCGGTTATTTAGCATCAATGGGTTTGGTGATAGCGAGATGAGGCCGAGGATTTGCCATAGATTACCTGACGTTCTCTTTACGATTGTGGAAAACCTCGGAAAAAACCCAACTAGGTAATCAACCCAAGTGGGAATCGAACCCATGCCTGAGCACAACTCTGGATCGACAGGCAAGTGCTTCAGCCGACTGAGCTATGTTGGTGACTTTTAGGAATTTAATTCCTGAACCGACTGTTACAAAAAAATCAGCATAGAATGAATACAACACTATAAAATAAATGATATAATTATAATATATACCTATTTTTTTCGATGCCTTTTGAATCAACCTCATATTTTTATTTATAAAACCTGAAATGAATGATGTAATTACTAACATCTCCAAATATGATAAGTGAAAAACTTCCTGGCCCTTGCTAGTCTGGTAGTAGGGGAAATTCCAAAACTGAGTTCCAACTGTGGTAAGTCAGAACTGATTACTCCCCAGGATTAGATTACAGGCAAACATTATGACTAATAGAGTTGAAGTTTGATATGAGCGAAAAATACTCGATAAGTTTTGCTTGAAATCTTTTCATTCAGGAACAGTGTTCTTATACTAGCCTTAAGTCTATTACATGTGATACCCAGTTTTATTTCTTTATTTATAAAGGAAGATGTAAACCCAGTAACCTTGCACATAACAGCAAGCACGTTAACCTCTAGACTAAGAATGTAAAAAAAAAAGAACTTCTTGTATGTGTCAGACAATGTTGCCAATTGCACCAATATTTGATCCTTCCATCTTCTGCACAGTATTGTAAATATGTCTAAAACAAGAAGTTAAAGCTCATGTAGATTTAAATTCCAGCGTTGTTTTGGAGAGAATCTGGCAATCACAATTGTTTATTTCTGATCTAAGAATTGTAACTTTGTTTTTGTAGCTTCAATGCTTCTTGCAAGAGAGTATTCTGGATCAACTGCCACCACTTGTAGAGCTGAAATACTGGCTGGCGAAACTGGCTGTAGCCAATTTTCCTCCTGCATCAAAGCAACCATTAATTCTGGAAGTCACACCGCAGGTAACTGTTTGGTTGGTTTATTTCCAGTGTCTTAAAGCACTGAATTGTATTTGAAAAGTGAAGACACAGGAAATATAAACACAAAGATGGTAGTACACGTTCAATGTTACACGATATGAACATTGATGTCGCCACTGTCGTACACGCGACATTGTATGCGATTACGGAATATTGAGAGGACCAGAGCATCGTGGAGGGAGATGATGCACTCTGCTAGTTCGTGGAATCAACACCGGTCAATTTACAACGGATGTGTAGTATACAATTTTAATGAGATTGTTATAAATTTTTCATATGAAGGGTTTACAATTTCTAACCATTTGGAATGAATATGGTTCATACCTTGTTGATTCGTGACACAAGTGTGGAATCAGTATCTGTTTCAAATGCATTAGACCACACAATGTGTTCAACATGCGAAAAAAAGGAAGTGGCTCCTGGTGAGAGTTTCGGCATGAACAGGATGAACTGTGTCTTACCCTTCAAACAAATGCAGTAATATAAGAATAGCTTCCTATTAATGTGACTTTTAAGTTATGTTGCATGCTAAGACATTATTTGAATTAATTCTATTCTATTTTGAAGCTAGTTTTTCTAAAAATTATAGAATCTCTTGAAATTATCGTCACCAATCTTCCTGTATTCACTCATGTTAGTTGAATACTGTCACCTCCTTTAGGGCCGCTACAAGCACTCCCCAAATCCACAAACAATTAGGGAAAACACGGGAACTTTACTGGAAGCAAGTAAAGAGATAGGTTTGGAAGTAAATCCCGAAAAGACAAAGTATATGATTATGTCTCGTGACGAGAATATTGTACGAAATGGAAATATAAAAATTGGAGATTTATCTTTTGAAGAGGTAGAAAAGTTCAAATATCTGGGAGCAACAGTAACAAATATAAATGATACTCGGGAGGAAATTAAACATAGAATAAATATGGGAAATGCCTGTTATTATTCAGTTGAGAAGCTTTTATCGTCCAGTCTGCTGTCGAAAAATCTGAAAGTTAGAATTTATAAAACAGTTATATTACCGGTTGTTCTTTATGGTTGTGAAACGTGGACTCTCACTTTGAGAGAGGAACATAGGTTAAGGATGTTTGAGAATAAGGTGCTTAGGAAAATATTTGGGGCTAAGAGGGATGAAGTTACAGGAGAATGGAGAAAGTTACACAACGCAGAACTGCACGCATTGTATTCTTCACCTGACATAATTAGGAACATTAAATCCAGACGTTTGAGATGGGCAGGGCATGTAGCACGTATGGGCGAATCCAGAAATGCATATAGAGTGTTAGTTGGGAGGCTGGAGGGAAAAAGACCTTTAGGGAGGCCGAGACGCAGATGGGAACATAATATTAAAATGGATTTGAGGGAGGTGGGATATGATGATAGAGACTGGATTAATCTTGCTCAGGATAGGGACCAATGGCGGGCTTATGTGAGGGCGGCAATGAACCTCCGGGTTCCTTAAAAGCCAGTAAGTAAGTACAGGCACTCCTCAAAATGCAGACGCTCTTCCACCAATATATAACATTGACCTCTCTGTACTGCAGAAATGAATAGCAGGCATGTAAAAAGGACAGAACATTTTAGTCTTAAAAGACTAAGCAATTCAGTAAGATGTACGTAATAAAATATATTCGACAGTATAAATAGGGTATTTATAAGTTCGTTTTTAAGAAAATTCAGTGAGAGGAAGGACTGTCATCCCTAGATTGATAGTGTAGCAGCTTAGGGAGGAAAGCCTCGTTCATTGCCCCCTACAAAAGTTATACCCATTTGTCTAAACTTTTTCTCCTTAACATTGGACAAATGAGTCGCCTATAATCAAACTGCACTTTCTCCTCATTATGAAATATGGCATTAAGACGTGTTTCAGTGCAGACTTATGCAGGGAGTGTGATAAACTGCTCGCTTGGAGTCAAACTACAATTTACCTGCCTTAACTGTAGTATTAAAATCACCATTTGGAGTCTAATTTCACTAGTTTTTAGTCTTTTCTAGCAAATCAGTTTTTTGGATAAAGTGCAGTTTGATTCTAAGTGATTCAAATTTCCTTTTCGTGTTTCACTTATGAGCTAGATTATGTATTTTCATATTATGTTCTAAAATTATACAACATAATTTAAGAACTGGATATGTCTTTGCAATAGAGTTATTTTTCTGTTTTGTATCAGATTAGGCAGATTTTAATTCAACGGAATTCCAAACGATGGAAGAAGATAGCAAAGAAACAAGCTGAAGTAATGTTCAACAAAAGTGAGGACCACATCATGGGCATTATCAAGAGGTAAATATAGACCACCTTCATTTTAAAACTTCCCAATTTAACTATTTATTTCAATTAAATTTAATTTAAACAAAAACACGTGAATTTAGATATTGAGGCGACAGTTCAAAACCAGTATTAATTGCATTTTAGGTACCCCCTTTTAAATTTCAAAGTGCCATCTACTGGGGAGATTGTTCATCAAGAATAGAGTGGGCAAGTTCAGATTTGGCATTCTGATAAGCTTAACAGAACGAAAGTTTAATTCTTTTTCATGGGATGCTGCACAAGCCAACCTCTGAGTATGCAGGCAATTAACATGGTGCTTAACTTTTATTACAGTAGTTTTGAAAACTCCTCTTTATACAGGATGATTCACGAGGATTTACCGTCCTTTACAGAGCTTATTTCTGAAGACATTCTGGGCAAAAAATGTCATATAAACAAGAGTCCTATTCTCAATATTTACGAGTTACGTTTCGTTATTGGAACACATTGCTGTGAACGCGTGATCTTGGTCAGCGTGCAGTCAACAGCCAGCGCGATGTCGTTCACAAGCGTGCAGCCAAGTGTACGGCAACATTTTTAAAAATGTGTTGTAAACTCTCCAAGACTGTAAATTAGGATGCAAAATTGAACTGCAAATAATTAAGTCGGTGAAAGTGGTGTGATTTGTAATAATTGTTGTGATAAGTGCGTAAGAATAATGTAATTTTCTAAATAATTGATTAAATTGATAATTGATTCAACATGTAATTTTCTAGTTAAAAATAGAAAAAGATGTCTGTACGAAGCAACTAAGGAGTTCACAGCACATTTTTAGCTTCGTAATACTTGCCAATTAAAGAAATGATACTTCTGAATGGTTCATTCTCTATTTGTATTATTCTTTTACCTTGAAACTGAAGAAAAAAAACGTTTTTTACAAACAACTTTATATTAGTGTAACTTTGAAAATATTCAGAATAGGAACTATGTTTGTATGACATTTTTTGCTCAAATGTCTTCAGAAATAAGCTCCTTAGAGGACGGTAAATCCTGTGAAACATCCTGTATAAAGAAAGAAATTTCATTGTAACGGACATATAGTTCAAAAGTGATAACCTTACATTGGAATTATACTTATTGCATTAATCTTACTTCAATTTTATTAAGTTACCTTTTTTTTTCTTACATTTGGAAGAAATGGCGATTAAACTTTCATTGTGATGTATATATTACCATTAAAACTCGAAATCCGTCAAAATCAGTTTCAACTAGTACAAAATAGTTTTAAAAAATGTAGATAGAAAGCGAGTTTTCGTAAGATCTAGAGTCAGTGACAAGTTAGTTTCGGTTTGTTTAGGCTTTTACCAACTAGTTTCGACAGATTTTGGGTTTAAATGGTAATTATATACAGAAGAACTGGTATTAGTTTCAGTGTCTTAAAACCTTTGTGATTACAGGAATGGTACAGTTTTTAATTGTTTTTTAATATCATTTTCTTGACCACTTTGGTGCTTATAAGCCAGGGGGTCTGGGTTCAAATATTACTCCTTCCTGAATTTGCTTGTGTTGTGCAAGCCCATGGTCCAGGCAACACATGGGTTTTATGTGAGCATTCTGGTTCCCATGTAACTTTCCAACAATTCTCTATCATCCATTTCGAGTATAACATGGACTCATTGCCTGTGGTGCACTCTGGATAGTCTCTAACGAACTAAATGGTCTAACCTTCTCGACACTAGCGACATCTATGAGTTGGAGCTAATAACAAGGGCCCTGCGATAGGACAAAAAGAATTGTGTAATATAAAACATGTACATATTATACACAGGTTGTTTCATATGTCATACTCATAGTGTCTCGTTTTGTTTCATGTCTTCTAACTTCTAATGTAACAAGTAGCTTACATTTAAAATAATGAGTATAGAATATGTGGTCTTCAGTTGTCTTTAAGCTTGTGCTTCTGCCACACTGCAGTATTGTTTTCTGATCTGTAATGCAATGAACTTGCAGTCTTAATTTTGACTTGTCCACTGTTATAACATTTCTTCACGAAAAGGGAAGCATATGATCAAGGCATTTAAGATATATGCAATATAGATCGATGAATTTTGCACTTTTCTTTCATTGTAATTTGTCAAACTGTATATTGTTAGTAAATTTGATCAAATACCAGAAGAACTTGATCAAATTTACTAACAATATACAGTTTGACAAATTACAATGAAAGAAAAGTGCAAAATTCATCCATCTATATTGCCTATAAAGAAACCCTTAGAACAATATAAAGTAATTGTATGAACATAGTTTAAGTTAAACCAATGCATGTAGTATTACTCCACAGTAATGGAGCATGCAGACTGTAAAATATATATATATATATATGCATTGACTCTTGGAGTAAAAATTTACAATTTCCCCTCATTTTAATCCAGAATTCACTTACTACTTTCTTATAGTAGGGGATTATTCCATGGTCTGGAATTTAGGTTAAGTTTAGATTTAAGACCTCTCCTGGCACCACATTATCATAATCATCCTATCACATCATCGGGGTAATGTAACTCCGCCTTCCAGGTGCCTCAACCTCAGAAGTGGGTTACAATTAAGCCACAGCCAGGAGAGAAGACCAGAAATGTCGAAAAGACAACCTGGTGACATTGGATAAAAAAAAAAAAGTATTATACCAATATATACAGTATTACTAATGTCATTAATTGCAAGGGGTTGTTCTTTGAGATATTTCAAACAAAAAAAGTTTAATACAATTTTGCTCATTTTTGCTTCCTTTCGGAGATAAAAATTGTTTTATATAAATATTTCATAGCATGTTTTGAATTAGCAATGTGCTCAGTCAGTTTAAGATAGTCGTGTATTATAACAAATTATTTCAAGGATTTTAGTTTTGTCCCTTAAATGTGCAGAAATTTGATCCAAACAAATGTAAATTTTTGTCCTGCAAAGGAATTTTACAATGTTACATTTGTTCAGATCAAATTTCTGCACATTTAAAGGACAAAATCAAAATTCTCTCAATCATTTACTATCATAATACACTGCTCTCTTAAACCGACTGCTCTCTTAAACCGACTGAGCATATTGGGAATTAAGACAATAGTTTTCCCATAATATGCTATAAAATGTTTCACGTAAAACAATTTTTATCTCGAAAAGAAAGCAAAAAGAGGAAAACTGTATTAAACTTTTTTGTTTGAAATATCTCAAAGAATAAAGCCCTGAAATTAATGACAATACTTACGGTTCATTCTATTTAAAATAAAGAAAATTGTGAAATGCATAGGTAATAAATTACAAAAATTAAAATCTTTAACAGTAATGTGAAATCAGTCTTATTATATGGCTGTGAGACATGGAAAACAAGTAAAATTATACAAAATAAACTGCAAACATTTGTTAATAGATGTCTACGAAGAATTTTAAAAATTAAATGGCCAGATATAATCACAAACTCAGAACTATGGAGGATAACAAATCAGAAAGAAATCACAATAGAAATCGAAAGACGAAAGTGGAATTGGATAGGGCACACAATCAGGAAAGAAGATGGAGCAGTAGAAAGAATGGCTTTGGATTGGAACCCCCAGGATAGTAGAACAAAAAATACATGGAAGAGAACAGTTTTGGAGGAAATTGCTAGGGAGGGGAAAACATGGAGGGAAGTGAAGAAGTTGGCTACAAATAGGGTCCGATGGAGGCACTTTGTGAATGTCCTATGCTCCTCATGAGGAGATACAGGAGTTTGATTGATAGGTAATAAATAAATAAAAAAAATAATTATAAAAGTTAAAGTACTCATTAAACATTATGAAAGAGAATACAAAATATAATTTAAAAAGCGTTCCCTGTTTGGAATTTTGGCTCTTCTAGAATACATCTCAAAACACCGTTAAAAACCACAGATTCTTCTTCACAATGGATAGATAATTTTCTGTACCTTGTACCTCGGTAACTATTTCTACACTGTCAGAAATTACTCGCATAGCTCTCTTGTTTCCATTTTTAATCATCACAGGTTAAAGATGGAACAAAGAATAGTACATTATGCAACGAGCCTATAATGGTAGTAATTAAGACGCGAGTATGTTTGTTTATGAAACGAGTGCAAGCAAGTTTCATAATTTTCATACGAGCGTCTTAATTACCATTATAGGCAAGTTTCATACGACTTTTTATGCTCGACCATATTTCTAACTTGAAATTATTCATAAGTATTCATGTTATGGTTATCTAAGTGAGGAGCGGAACTGACCTTCTAAATTGTGAGATGTGCGCAGACGCGAAAGTATTGATTTTTTCCGAGGAACGAATGTCATTGACCTTGATATAATCTAGAGAATAACATGAACATTAATCTTGATATAACATTGAAATTGATTTAGAATTGAAAAACGAGATGACAAATTGAATTTATTTGAATATTATTTACAATTAACGCTAATTATTATAGTAACAGAACATAACCTTCTGCGACAGTATTGGATTTCCAGCCTCCGTGACATTTCGCTAATTGTCTTTCGATTGCATATCCGAGAATAATCGATACCTGCGCTTTTATAATGCTTCAATGGTGATTTCTGATTGACTGAACTACTAAACTATAATGAATAGGTGTACTTAAATGAGGTGCATTAAAGGGCTACTACCAGGCGTATAATTACTACGTTTCGGCATGGTCGAGCATAAAGCATTTTTCATTTCCATAAATCAATCAAACTGCACTATAATACAATGCTATTCCTCTGTCTGCAGTTTGAATGAAGCATATAATCTGGATACGCTGGAGGCTTTGGCTGTAGGACCGCCAACCTGTACTGCTTGTGGAGAGCACGCAGCAAAGAAGTGTTCACGATGCAAAGCACCTTACTGTGGAAGGTACAGCTTCATAAATGTGTAGTCAGATCAATGCTCGGAAGCATCTAAGTGTTTTACTGTTACCAAGCTATGGTACATATTTTTACAGCTTTGGCAGATATTTAAATTTCACTTTTCATGTAAAACATAAAGTGCTGATGACTTGCATCATGAAATATTACTGAAAAATTACCAATCTTGTACCTTTCAGGCACAATGTTTGTGTTTCAGTACGCGTCAATAGCACATACACAATCATATTTTTATAGAATTTTAATATAGCTTTTCTCTCTTCTGAATACTGATATACAGTAGCATGCAAATTAATCCGAACACGACATATTTTTACATTTTCTGTCATTGTTGGCCTCACAGCTGCTCATACCGGTTTAATTGACATCTGTAGTACGTGTAATTCCATTGTTGAAGGTCTGTCATTATTTTTTTTACAATATGTGACTTTTACCTGTCGTTTTGTACTTACAAGCATTTCAGTTGTGTTGAAGACTTAATACTGCAATCCTGTGTACATTCTGTCGTCTTCACAAATGGATACAACTCCACGAAAACGGTCTAAAATTATAACATTAGCAGAGCATTCTTCTATGACACAGAGGCAAATTGCTACAGAATGTCACATCGGTTTGGCTACTGTTAATTCGATCATAAAACGATACAGGGAGACTGGATCCATCACACCCCAGAAAAAAGGAAACTGTGGCCGGAAAAGGAAGACTTCACCTGCAGAGATCGTTTGATTGTCAGGAAAAGTAAATTAAATTCTAGACTAACTGCTGTCGACTTAACCCGCGAGTTAATGGCTACCACTGGGGTGAATATTCACGTCACAACAGTGCGGCGTAGGCTTTTGGAAGCTGGACGAAGGGCTCGTAACCCTATTAAGAAGCAACTGCTAACCCCTGTTATGTGCAAAAAACGCTTAATGTGGGCAAAATTACATCAACGCTGGACAGTGAATGACTGAAAGAATGTACTTTTTTCCGATGAGTCTCATTTCGAGGTCCACGGCCACCGTGTTTCTTACGTACGGAAAGGATCCGAAAAAGTAACAGCAGCTCATCTCCAACAAGCACCCAAATACCCCCCTAAAGTAATGTTTTGGGGTTGTTTTACACATGAAGGGCCTGGAGCATTAATACCTATCAAGGGAATGATGAATTGTGATAAATATATTCACTTATTGGAAACCAGAATCGTACCCCAGCTGCAAAAATCATTTCCGGATGGCAGAGGTGTGTTCCACCAAGACCTGGCACCATGCCATACGTCTCGAAAAACTACAGAATTCTTCAACAAGAAGAATATTCAGGTACTCCCCTGGCCAGGCAACTCACCCGACATCAACCCCATTGAGAACTTGTGGTCAATTTGCAAAAGAAGAATGCAAAAAATGAATTGTTCTACAAAGGAGAAGATGATTTCTGCCCTCATTGGTGTATGGTTTCGCGATGAAGAAAAAAGGAAATATTTGTGGGAAATTAGTGGAATCCATGACAAATCGTCTCAGAGCTGTTATTAGGAACAAGGGAGGCCACATAGATTACTGAGGTATGTCTTAGATACTTTTGCATAAGTAATTACGTTGTTCAGATTAATTTGCACGCTACTGTAGTCTTATTTAGACTATTATTCCCATCATCCCTACAATTCTAGATCTTTTTTTCCTTCTAAAAGTCAGCAAGTATTCAGGAAGTAACGGTAGTGTATTTGTTTGTGAGAGCCCAGAATTTAGAATTGCATATCAGCACAACAGACAAAACACATCTGTATCTGTTTATGACCTTGTACTAACCGAACATCAAGGTATAAAATATTTCTATAATCATGTAGTTTAGTCAAACATACTTGTAAAACTTGTAGCATTTTATCATTTCTTAACTAACTGTACATGTAACTTCATTACTATACAATTACACTAGAATAGTAATATACGTTACAAGAGCGGTATGTTGACATTATCATGGTCGAGGAAATTAAAAAGCTCAACTACATTTCGCTTTTTCAATCTTTTCCTCGAACATGAAAACAAACATACCGCTTGTGTATCGTACATTATTTTGTGCGAAGATCGTTTATTACATACTTGAAAGACGAATTTCTAATTAGTTGCAATGAAATCTCCATCTTGGTTTTTGTTTAATGACGGCAACTTCGGAAAACCAAAATATCTTCCTTCAACATTGTTGCTATAAAATGTTTTCTGTATTTACTATACTCCAGCAGGCCGTGATATACGTCTGTCTTTTTTTCCCCCAGTCTATAAATGCGAACTTAAAACAAACGGTAAGGTTATGTAATGATTTATTTTTCATTTTAATATTTTAACAATATTATTTATATAAGATATTGCAGTAATAACATCGGCATCTGGAATCTTGTTGATTTTTTCACGGCTTCCTTAATGTTACTTGTATCAGGAATGCAATAAGTTTCGTGGAGTAGTAGACTTTACTTAATTTTTGCAAATATTTAAAAACAATAATTAACATTGCAATTTAGGTGAAATTGCAGTGGTAAGTTTCCAATTTATAATTATTACTATGTTAAACGTCTCTAAAAATAATATGTTAAAAGCCTAAAGCAGTAAAATGAATGTTGCGCTTAAGCGGTAAGAAGAGGGAAATTGTTATGTGTGTTACGTTGGGAATACTGAATGTGGTATTTCACACCGCGTATTGGTTCTGTGCGGAAAACAAGCAAATACGCACAATCTCGCACAAAATCTTTTATCACCAATCTGAAATATGACAACTGTTTAATTAACTGAATTGATTTACGAAAGACTTGCAATTCTTCACGTCTCACAGCATTTCAATGATGGAGAAAAGTTGCTTCATCAATGTTCCTCAGCAAATTCAAATAAAAGTGCTAATCTTCCTTTTCTTTTTCAGGGAATGTCAAGTTAAGGACTGGCCAAACCATAAAACATCCTGTGATTTTGTTGCATCTTCCAACAAACAAAGCACAGCAAATGTCTGAGTCCAGTGGTAAAATTTAGTAAAAAAAAAATTATGTATATTACTTCCTAATCAATTTCTGTAACAAGAATTTATTTGTACCTCAAACTGATTTATGAAAGGACACAGTCTTTAGTTAAACTATAAGATGTAGCTGTTGTGATTGTGGTGTTGGCTCTTTCAGTTCGTCCAATTATTTTTTCTTGACAAACACACTTCAAAGTGAAGAAAAGAAATAACATTAGTAACATTAATTCAAGTAGATGTACAAAGAAATTTTTTTTTTCAATGTATTAGAATATTTTAAATAAATTTGAACAGTGAACATAATCAACCAACTCACAGTGCTTTGCAAATCATAATTGAGAAAGAAGACTAGAGCACCAGCTGACATATCTACCTGTTGTACTTAATAAAAGCAATAATCAATGCGCTATATACATATACATTTTTGACATGTCTCCAACAGACATTCACTTGCGATTCATAGAAACAGAAATCTCCTTTGAATGTGGAGTGCAATCTTAGATTGCCACTTGTCTATATGGAGCTATTCCATCTCAAATCAATCGAAATATAGAGAAAATTGACCTTACAATTTCTAAATACAATGAAACTTTTTTTGTATGAAGAGAACTGTGATACAATGCTTTGTGCAAAGTTTGAGGCATCAGAACTTCATAGTGTTTAAATTAAAAATATTTAAATTTATCGTATTTTCATAAAATTAGCAACTTTAAACTGTTGTGGCTCCGAAACCCTTTCACACAATGATCAAAATCATGGTTTATTTTGATGCTGAGAAATTAAAGTTTATATTGACATATAAACAGATTTTCTTACTATTTATGGAATGGAGAAATTTAGATTTTTCCTCATTAAGATGCCTTTGCCTAGGAAAAAATATTTTAGAACTATATAGTTAGATTCCGCATTGAAAGTACAAATAAACACATATTTTTTTACTGATGGCACGTTGATAAGGAAGTATTGAAAATATCAAATAAAGAAAATAAATAGTACGCGCGTGAACTAACCAGCTGTGAGACGGGAGCTAGCCGAGACAAGCAAGGCAGGAGACAAACACGTGATGTTTCGTCTAGTAGCGCATGGCTGGGCTAGCTTTATCACAAGTCTTCATAAAAACAGGAGTAAAATGACGCCCAACGCTCGCTTATCTTCAGCTCTCGGCCAGTGCATGCGGTACTGCGCCGTTCAAGTCTAGGCGTGTGAAAATAATCTATTTAATACCCTCGAAACTTATTGCCGAGCCACTAACCAAATAATGCCGAATCCCCCTTAATAACGCAAGGTTTTTTCTCAATATTTTTTTAATTTTTACGAATGGCCAAAAAGCCTAAAAGCAAGTAAAATCAGATTATCGTCTCTCTATGTACAATAAAAATAAGGATTACTTCTTAACATAACCTACCAAATGTCAGCTTCAAAATGAGCTCCCGTTCAACGTTCTGCAGTAAATGGTTCCAGAGGCTTGTTTTTATAAAATACGCTAAATTTGTCACTCGATAATACGAAAACCGTTTGACTTTCGATAGTATATTTTTGAAAATGCACTACCCTCAGCACCTTGTATAAGTAGGGAAAAAATTAAAGTATAAAAAAAATGCGAGGTTTTTTACTGATTGATTTCACATGGAATAGCCCTTATGTAGTTTTCTTAGCATATACATACATCAATAATTACAAAAGTTGTGATGGTCCACTTACAAGCTAATGAATATTGCTGTGAATAAAGACATTGTAATCTAAGAACATTCGAGTAATCGTGGAGAATGTAGCAATGTTCTAAACCTATTAGAGAATTTTCCTTCTAGGTTATTTCATTTCACTCACCATTTTAAAAATATATGTATAAAATTCTTCATCCAGACCGACTGTGCTGTGCCGAAGATGCTGAACAGCATAGATCTGCCCCAAATATTTAAAGCAATACTGCTGATGTTCCAATAGTTGCAAACATGTGTGAATATGGAGAATCGAAGAGTCAAAATTGCAAATGTTTAATTTACTGTTATTACTCTTTCCTGTGCACATGGACTTTATTTTTCTCTTTTAAATGTCATGTTTTATTTAACGACGCTCGCAACTGCAGAGGTTATATGAGGAGCATCATTTCAAGTCATATTATGTCCAACTTACAATTTTTTTACACGACTAACGAAAAACTGAATTACTCGTAAACTGAACAAGTTTTCAAAACTCTACACAAAACCATTTTTAAGTACTGGTTTCACAGTTTACAAATATGACGACTTGGAACCATCAAACTTCACAGCATGAAAGATAAAGAAATAGAAAGTAACAAATTTAATTTCGTCCACTGGGGGACTTAATACGTTTTGAAACGATGCTCATATCAGCGTCGCCGGATGTGCCGGAATTTTGTCCTGCAGGAGTTCTTTTACATGCCAGTAAATCTACTGACATGAGAGTGTCGCATTTAAGCACACTTAAATGCCATCGACCTGGCCCGGGATCGAACCCACAACCTTTGGCATAGAAGGCCAGGGTTATACCAACTCACCAACCAGGTCGACTTTTTCTCTTTCTCAAACGAGAATAAAAACGACGTAATTTTGAATTTAACGACAACCAATATCACCAGCAATTTGCAGCCGAGCATAATTTTTTTTGATCCCACTCACACAGGAATTCCTGCGCACTCCACACTTACTAGGATACTGTCCAAATAGAAAGTGCAAGAACAAAAAAATCTATACAGGTTGTGTTTGTTGATGAAGTAGCACAATCTTGCACGGTTTCATACGGTTTGACGTCAAACCCAGCTGTGCTGCATGGAGTGTTTGGTCTGGACAGACCTTAGTAAGAACAAGGTCTGGCATGGGAAGTATTTATGAATGAACAAGTCTGGAAACATTTAAATCATTTTATCGTTTTTTAAATACAAATTTTTATTATAGTTGAAAAGGTCTTTACATGTTTCAAGGATCCCTTGATTGTTTCAGGTAATCTCTCAGAACATCATTAGCTTGTGTCTCTTCACCATAATCCTGGAAAGAAAAAAAATGGTCAACAGGAACAATCACTCATTCTCTATAAACAAAAAACATAACAGACCTTCCAGGAATATTACTACCCCATAAAATGGGAGTTCTTTGAATAAGATACTTTCAGTTATGGTAATAACTGCAGGCAGGAAAAGGAATCGGACTTATATTGTATCTGCATTCCGTGTATAACATAAGAATTAATATAATATGTTCTGAATTTGTGAGATATAGTTTCTCACGTCATATAAAACATAGTAATATAGCGGTCAAGGGGTAAAAAATCTTCCAATATTAAATTATATACGTGTATATTGATTCTTTGGTACGACCGATAGAGAGAGAAATTTTGGCTCTTGATGACACCCCAATGGGTTCAGACTGGGAACAAGGGAATTCCCTGTTTATTGTCAGCTGTCTCTGAAATTCAAGTGAAAGCGCACACACAGACATGAAATTACGTGAAATGCACAGCTTCAGATCAATGTACAGATCTTATAATTATTTTATCTTTGCCTCTGTACAACGTCACATTTGCGGGGGAGGAAAGGAGATGGCAGAAAGGTTGTAATGCTTTTTAAAACATTGACTGCCATGACTAAGATAAGCCACTTGAAACTTAACAGTCACTGACCGGCAGAGATAAAATGTAAGCTCTGTAGAATATTGATACAATGCTAAGAGGGCCTATAGGGACTGAGGGGTGTGTTTTTGTTTTGCTGTACTTCAAGACAATGCTAACTCATTTAGGCCCAATGGTATAAAACTCCCTGACTAAAGATCAACTTTGATCGAAGATCGAAAAGTGAACCGAGTTCCGACACTTCTTCTATTGTATAAAACTTTTCTGCGATCAAATCACCTTGGTTCAAATGCAATCTAAGTTCACGTGAAAAGGATTTGGCAACATCGCATAAACAGGTGAAATACGTGATGCGCGGACCATGTTATACAGGTTTGTTCAGTGTTGCCAATCTAGCGACTTTAACTCTTTTTCAACAACAATTTCTTTTAACTTTTATATTGCTTAAATAGGGATTTAGTGACCTTTTTAGCACCCCATAGTGACAAAATGTAAGCTTCCTTTTTTGATAATGAGAAATCTAGCAACTTTACAACTACTTTTTGGCGACTTTCCGTACGCTCTGTTGCAGACAGTTTTTTTTTTTTTGTGCAATGTAAATAATGGCGGACACTAAGAAGAAGGCTGACTGTTCTCCAAGTTGTTATGTTATGGTGTTTGATACTGCTAAACATAATAAAGCTTTATAAAACGACAATTTTCGTTTAGTAATACAGTTAATTGAACATTTATGAATGTAGCTATCATATCCATTAATAATTAATGGTTGTTATAAACATAATATAATTATAGGTTATGTTATTTGATACTGCTGAACACGATAGAGCCTTATAAAATATAAGAATGTTTGTGTATTAAGGCAAGAAATTGAAAGAAATATATATAAATGTACCTATCATATCTATTAATATTAATAATAATGGATATTTTATTTGCACAATCTGTCACTCGTATATTTCAAACAGAAAAGAAATAACTGAACTTGGATCATCTAACTTAATCGGAGAAATTTCTTCAGTCAAAGTTGACTTTAGTTTGAGACAAATTAATCTCAGATTAGACTTTATACAACACAAAATTCCAAGTTCAGCTGAAACAAGGATCAATTTAACCTCTGATCTAAGATTAAATGGTTTATACAATCGGGCCTTAAAGTTTGTGTGACTGTAGCTTATACATATGTTCGTTTGGTTTTACTTTATTATTTTATTTGTATTTCTGGTGATGTGGAAGAGAAGGCCTGGTGGCCTTAACTACGCCAGAATAAATAAACAAACACACACATATATCTATATATATTTGATGAAACTTTTCTTTCGTTGCCTGATCTGCAGTTGTTTTAAATTCAAATAATCCTTTCAGGCATTTGGCTAAGAAGTTCATTAACTCATGTAAGTGACGGTATGTAAAGATTCATCTTGATGGATGAGGAAAGACAATTCGTTTTGGTTGTCTACAGTTGAGTTTCTGAGATTTCCGAAAACTCTTAACAACCAGCTTAATGAAGAAAAGAAGCAAAGAAGGCAACCCGTGCAACACCGGTTGCTTTCAGCTAGTGGAGCTATAAAATGTGTAATTTCCTTCAGAAGGATAGTAAAGCCTGGTGTCTCATGTCAACCTGACATGTAAAAAAACTGGATTGCCAAACTTGCAAAGAGATTATAAGCTGGGTGGACATTCACCTACAATGATACTGCTGTGGTACACAACTAGCCAACAGTCAAAGCTTAAAAAGAATTTCTGAGTGTTGTAGATTGATTTCTTCTCCCGGCTACAATATCTAATATACACACACTCTCTCTATGGCAATAGATGCTGAACAACACTGGTGCGAGGGAAAACAACTCCAGAACACAGACTGCAACCTTCCCCTCTACCCCCACCGCACCTACCTCGCAACTTGCTACTTTCCTTGCAGACTCCTCCCTCTCTCGCGTTCTCATGCTGCATCTCACTCCATTCGAGACACGTGCCACCTCGAAACATCACGGCGGCCATGACGATCTCCGTGAACATCGAGGAAAAGCACATGATGTAAAAAAGTGGGGTATCGGGGCTGCAAGCCCTGATGATGATCCGACATGTAGCACATGATGTAAAAAAGTGGGGTGTTGGGGCTGCAAGCCCTGACGAGGGGTGTCGGGCACTGAAAAGTGCCTTTTCGAAAACATGATGATGTGCATTTGACAAATGCTGACTCTGCTCTTTTCTGATTATTTGTAGGCACTGAAAAGTACCTTTCGTTAAGATACCGATTCTTGTTAGCAAGGGAATTATTAACAAGTATCCTCGCTTGGTCCTGCCTGTTCGGAATTTACATCGGCCACCACATTTAGGGCAAGTGTACGTACTTGCTAATAACCCTTTCTGTTGCAAAAACCGTATCAACTTACCGATATCACTACTAAAGTTATGCACGGAGAAAATATCGACAATAGCAACACAGTCAGACATTCAACCCTTTCGCACGTCGGCACAAAACTGTCGGCATGCCAAGATGTCCAGCCTGTTAATTTCGCCACCCCTTCTTTCTCTGATTGGCCTGTCGTGGCTTAGGTCCTGTTAACTCAACGCTTCTTTGCTTCCCCGCCCGCCATCTAGTTGCATGAATTTTCATTAATTTATGCACTTAAAATACAACATAAATCGCTTTATTATAACATATATATACCTCAACATTATTATGTGGAGACAAATGTTACTTTCACGATAATTTATCTCTAACACCATCACGTCTACACAGTAATTTCTTATTCATGATTGACAATTGCATCCCACAATATGGGCAATATATATACACGAGTTCCAAAATTTTTAAACCAAGAACACGTGTTCTCCTGAGAGGCTGCTGAGGATTCAACAAAGAAGATGAATAACATGAAGACTGAAGACAAATAACATATACAACAAGGACATAGAACAGAATACCACCACATGAAGAGATGAAGGGAGAGAAGGAGAAAGAGAGAAGGGAAAGGAAGAGGGAATTTTTTTCCCTCACATCGCCGTTCCCCCCCGCCCATATTACCCATAGTTCCCACAGTCCCCTAGTGACTTGGGGTGGGGATGGCAGGTGCAGTCCGTGTTCTAACATTTTCCCAAAACAAGATAACGAATATTCTTAAATATTCAGATGTTAACAACGTATTAAAAGTAAGTACCTTAACAACAACACAGGAGCAACCGACAACTTTCCTAGCCTTGCCTGTGCTGTCGATCTTACAGAGACCTGCCCATTCGCCAAGTTTCTTATTGTTGTCCACCTTGATCAATGGAATCTGATGTTCATTGCAAAGTGCCTGAACCAGCTTCTTGTACATCGGCTCGTTGCAGTTTTCTGCCAAAACACACAGCAAAGCCTGGCGTCTGTAAGGAAAATTTTACATATTATAATAACTGATGTATAATAATAAAAAAAAAATTCCTTGTAAATTACACAATTTTCACTTCTAAAATCACCGGAACTATCTCAACACTAGTTTCACCCTGGTGATAGTCACGGCACATGTTATAGGTCTTGTCTTTTCTGTTGCACTTGCCTGATAACAGATGTATCAGCCACAACCTCAATCAGAGATAAAAACTATATGATTACCATAAAATATGAATATAGGGCAAGGATACTCATTTTGGATAAATTTCAGAACGTGCATACCTTCTTTTCCCCTCTTATTCCAAAATTCCAACCTCCGCACACAAAATAAATTATTGGCACTGAAAAATGCCTTTTCGTAAGCATTCGACAAACACAGACAAATCAGCCCTTTTTAGTATTTTAAGATAATTGTCAGTGAAGTATCCGTATACTGAAATTTTACCTATCCGTAATTCTTATCAGTTACTAAGTTTTTAATTGTCTTACTTGTCTAATGCTTTCGCTGCTTCATGCAGTCCATGTGCCAAACTCCCGTGGGTCAATGCCATTTTCAAAACTTCTTGGAGGGCTGTATTGATGTCCATCCCCGCTGTGGGTGCCACAGTAGGGGTTTCTTCACTAAAGAAGAAAACAATATCTGATCAGTAATTTGATTAAAGGCATTAACTGAGTATACAATAAACACAAAAGTATTCATTTTCAGAAAGGCAATTCACAGCATGAATTAAATTGGGTAACTCCTCAGAAGAGGGAGCCTGCCTTGTAAGCTCATCATAAAATTTAATGTAGCTACTTCTGCATAAAAGCCGAAACTAATTAGTTTTATATAAACATGTATGGAGTTGTAGGTTATATGTAATAGCTGACATACTTACTTTTCTGTGTCGGACATCTTCCACAATAAATGCGTACCTGAAATACACAGTAAAGCAGAATTAATAAGTTTACAGTTAAACTCCAATTATATGCTACGATGGTCTCGTTTTCATCGGATATTATAATTCAACTCAAAACATGTTTCCACATTACCTCCAGTTACCGGAAAAAGGAACTACGTCACCACAGATTTCGTTTGTTTCGTAAAGCTACAGTAGTGCCAATTGTTAGAAAACTAGAAACTCTCGATAGAATCGATTGTCATCACAGCTGGCGCGACAGTTGCGCTCAAGCGGCTAGCAAGTTAAAAATTTGCAGAATACATGTGACCCGTTGCTTGCGAGATAAGCAAATGACCACATCAGAGAAATGGTTTTGCGTAGTTTATTTCATATTTCATGCTTTACAGTAACTGCATATGGTTATTATTAATTTTATTTTAGAATGTATAAGTATTCTGCATCTAGTAATCTGAAAAAAGTTATAACTTTGAGAATTTGAGAATAAACTTAATACCTCCTGCTCCTTACTTTCAAATGAATCATAGTTTGAAATAAATAATTTTTGGAACCTGGATGACAAATTCAATTTATCCGTAAATGTATTTATGCATGATTTGAACTCAGTGCGTATTTCCTGTGAGAAACGTCAAAATTAGTAGCCTCAAAAACAAGGGTGTCATTTGTTTTTGTTTAAAAGTGGCAATATTTTTAGGGCAGATCTTATCGCGTGGCGTACTCCATGCTATTTCCTAAGATATTAACTATTTTCCATATCGTAAATAGGGATAAGCTCGACCGCTGACGTGAACTTGATAACAAAGAAGGAGAGTAACCATACGAGATGCACTGAATGCATTTTAAAGGTAACTTTTCTTTTTTAATTTCTTAAGTAGGTACCGGCATTTACGTAAATACGGCCAAGACGTAGATGGAAGAATAATAATAAAATGGATTTGAGGAAGGTGGGATATGATGGTAGAGACTGGATTAATCTTGCACAGAATAGGGACCAGTAGCGAGCTTATGTGAGGACGGCAATGAACCTTGGGCAGTGTTTTCCCATTATCCCATTAATATTATTATTAGCAGTTAACACTAGCAGAGCAATAGTACCGTATTAAAAATGCGCAAAACAAACGAACCGCATGTGATTTATTTAATTAGTTATTTCACGACTCTTTATCAACTGGTATGGTTATCTACAGTCTGAATGAGATGAATGTGATAATGCCAGCGAAATGAGTCTAGGGTCCAGCGCCGAAAGTTACCCAGCATTTGCTCTTAATGGGTTAAGGGAAAACCCCGGAAAAACCTCAACCAGGTAACTTGTTCCAACCAGGATTTAAACCCGAGAGCGCTCGTTTCACAGTTAGGCATGTTAACCATTACTCTACAGCGGTAGACCCGCGTACGACAATAACGTATTTTGAGGTCTTATAAAATTATGTAAAATTCGTTTCATAACAATGAATAATCTCGAATTCATAGTGCATTTAAAATATGATTTCCTTTCAATCAGTGCGCAATTTTTCCACTTTAAACGAAGCTAATTAATTATATCACTGCTTAAAGTAATAGGGTAAATTAAGCAATACAAAATAATACCCCAGATTTTCTGCTGCCAGCTGACAAAATAGTGTTACCAATCAGAAATGCCAACATTTTTAACACAAAAACCAAAAACTCAACACACTAGAACAATATGAAATATACAGACACACTAAAACACACCCTAATCAAATACTCAACACATAGATCCATTTCAGAACACACACTATTTGACACAACTCTTCATCACACGAACGCACCCACACAACAGGCAGCGAAGTTGAGATGACGCCGAGACACAGAAGGCTCTGAGGATGGTGTCAAGTAGCACCGAAACAGCTGTAAGCCGCACATACTTACATAATTAACACGAGTAAGATCACCATTTAATCAATTATTTATATTCTAGTGTTAAAAGTAGTGTACGAAAGATTCCACATGAACAAAAAAATTATTTACATTCCTTTGATGCAATAAACAATATCAACAGATTTCGTGAACAGAAGTTTCTATAATAATAATAATAATAATAATAATAATAATAATAATAATAATAATAATAGGCCTATTGGTAATAATAATTAACACAAGATGTGCCTCACTTGTGAAGTAACTGTTAGCGCATCTGGCCGCGAAACCAGGTGGCCCGGATTCGATTCCCGGTCGGGGCAAGTTACCTGGTTGAAGTTTTTCCGGGGTTTTCTCTCAACCCAATATGAACAAATGCTGGATAACTATCGGTGCTGGACCCCGGACTAACTTCACCGGCATTATCACGTTCATTTCATTCAGACGCTAAGGGCCATATTCATAGACATTCTTAGCGCGGGCTTCCGGTGGATGATCAGCGAAATAACGTTTTTCGTATTCATAAACCAGTGTTAGCGATATGATATGATATGATATGATATTAATCTGTACAAGTAATCAGTCGATAGCCGGGGCTAGTTTAGCACGCTCGTAGCGCGGGCTAGCGAAATGTCTACGAATAGCACCCTAAATGACGTTGATACAGCGTCGTAAAATAACCCAATATAATAAAAAAATAATAAATAAATAAATAAATAAATAAATAAATAATTTTTCAGAACAGTGGAACGCGCCTAGATAGTTATTGTAGTATCTTGTTCTGTATGCAACAATGTCATAAGTGGTTACTGAACTTTTATGCAATTAGAATTCCTGAGATCAACGTAAAGATTTATGAGGAGTTTATGATGCACGGCAATAATGATTTCACCATTTTATTATCTATTATGTAAGCATAAAACAAGATAATTTTGCATTACAAGCTCCACTAGTACAGAAGTTTAACTATCTGGCAGATAGGACACTGAAGAGTTAATGGTCATTCTATCGTTTATGAAAGTGACATAAAATTGAAATAAAGCCCTTATCAACTTCAAGAAGCAACTCTCTTCTCAAGTCTGAGACAGATGGAGGAGACTTGTTAAATGTTACTTTCTCACGCTCCATAAAACGAGAATCTATAGTCCTGCTGAAAAATATATCTGGAAGTTTTCAGGGAAATACAGGTTTCCACCATTCCTGATGCCAAAAAAGCGGTTTTTGACATGCAGTGTTTCTCTAATATAACCATTTATACTAACAGAATATAGTTAATGTTAGGTATTTAAAAGTCAGAAATGATTTTCATTTTTATATAAAAAAATAGCAGGGCAACCTCAGTTTCCATGTTACCATTGAATAATATTGTGTAATGTATTTGTGTATGCATATCAAATATTACAGTAAGATATTATAGTCGCGTCGCTGTTATTCCCGGCGTGACTCCCCCTCTTTGCTTACGTCTTAGGAACTGAAGGCTCTATAAAGTCTAGGTAGTAGTATCGTTCGCCATTTTTGTTCTTTCGTTGCCGAGCTACCATACGAGGAATCTATTTGCCACACCGTTAAACATTATCATGTCGTAGCTCCTATGATAATAAATCAAACGCACTGTAATTCAGCAAATAAATGAGCGGCAAATAACGTCTTCGTGTGCTTTCTTCGAACGCCAACGAAAGAGCCAAAATGGCGGGCGATTATATTAAGTATTCATCGAGCCTTAAGAAATGGATAACGTCTTCATCAGCGAATCACAAGACGCACACGTTTAAATGTAGCCGACCTGCAACGCGATTGGCTGCCGGAAATTAGAGCGACGGGACTATAGCACACTCTAGTATATACGAATATGTAATTCGCAACAATAAACCAATGCGTGTTTACACTTCCATCAGCCTTTGCACAGCATTGCCAAATTTATCAACATCGTGGCTTGTAATTTAAGATGGCGGTGTCTAGATGGATCAACACATCGGTATGTAGGTTCCATTTTGAAAGTGATATACACTTTCCCATTCTTCTCGCATTTCTTTAGCATTATTCTTTTCATTTCTTTTATGCCACTGAGCTTATGAAATTGATTAGCGAACAGCTCGAAATCCCTGAAATGCCAATCTGTGCCTAAAGATTTTTACTGTCCCTGCTTATCGCCTTATACTCCTCAGGATAAAAATTTAATTCTTCTTACGCAGAACCTTTTCTACTATACCTCAACATCCAGTTTCTGGTTTTTCAGATCACTCTACAGGCGGCCTCCCGAAACTACTGGCTCTCTCGACCGGCCTCCGCAGCGAGCACAGAATACACAGAGTAGACAAAAACAACTTGGAAATGAGGCCGAGCTCGCGGACAGCCGCCATGACGATGCTACTAAAACATTAGCTTCCGCTTAGCATATGGATAGTTATTGTGGTGCGCCGCTAAACCAACATCAGACCGTCAAAACAGCGTCACTAACCCAACCAAACAGCGTCATAAAACGTACGCTAACCCCAAACCTAGACCGTCAAAATCACGCCACTAACCCAACAAGAGCACAAAAACGTGATGCTAACCCAAATCTAGGGCGTCAAAAACGCGCCGCTAGCCCACAACTGCAGCGTCAAAACCGCGCCGCTTACCAATCACCAGAGCGTCAAAAACGCGCCGCTATCAAGAAAACCAAGAGCGTCAAAAACAAGCCGCTAAGCCACCCTAGAGTGTCAGAACTGCAACAACCCAAACCTACAGCGTCAAAAACGCGCCGCTTATCCAAATAAAGAGCGTCTAAAACGAGTCGCTATCCCAATTCTAGAGCGTCAAAAACGCACCGCTAACCCAACTTCAGAGAGTCAAAACCGCTTCTCTAACCCATCTCTACAGCGTCAATAAAGTGCAGCTATCCCATACCTAGAGCGTCAAGTCCACGCCGCTAACCCAACACTAGAGCGTCAAAAACGCGCCGCTAAACCAACTCCACAGCGTCAAAACCGCGTCACTAAACCATCTCTACAGCGTCAATAAAGTGCAGCTATCCCATACCTAGAGCGTCAAATCCGCGCCGCTAACCCAACATTAGAGAGTGTGATGCTAACGTGATGCTAACCTAACTCTATAGCTTAAAAAACGCACCGTTAATCCAAGCCTATAGCGTCAAAACCAAGCCGCTAACCCAAACCCGGAGCGCCAAAAAAAAAACATCTAACCCACACCTGGAGCGTCAAAACCGCACCGCTAACCCAAAACTAGAACGTCAAAAACGTGATGCGCACGTAAAGGGGTACGTAAGGTTACCTGCGTATACGGGTACGCAAGAAAGCTACCCGTGTACACGGGTACGCAAGAATGTAAGCGCGTATACGGGTACGCAAGAAGGTTACCTATACACACGGTAACGCAAAAATGTTACTCCAGTACACGGATACGGAACAAGGTTACACGAGTACACGGGTACGCAAGAATGTTACGCGCGTACACGGGTACGCAAGAAGGTTACCTGCGTACAACAGTACGCAAGAAGGTTACCCGAGTACACGGGTAGGCAAGAATGTTATGCGCGTAAATGGTACGCAAAAATTTACGTGCGTACACGAGTGCGCAAGAAGGTTACGCGCGTACATGGGTACGCAAGAAGGGTAAGCGCGTACACGAGTACTCAAGAAGATTACACGTGCACGGGTATACAAGAAGATTACGCGTGCACGCCTAAACTAGAAGGTTACGTGCGTATACGAGTACGCAAAAATGTTACGCGCGTACTTGGGTACGAAAGAAGGCTAAGCGCGTACACGGGTACGAAGGCTAAGCGCGTACACGTGTACGCACGAAGGTTAAGAGCGGAAATGGGTACCCATGAACTTTAGGCGCGTACACGGGTACGCATGAATTTTAAGCGCGTACATGTGTAGGGTCGAAGATTAAGCACGTACACGGCTACGCACAAAGGTTAAACACATATGCACGAAGGTTAAGCGCGTTCTGTACATAATACGATTTCATCAACACACAATTTTCATCATAAAAGCAATGCGGGAAAGAATACGAATTGCTCCGATATGATATCACGGTCTTAAAGAATACCGTCTCATCTATGCGAAATAGCTTCAAACTAAATTTCGACCGAGGATGTATTTAATACGATTTGAAACGGCATTCCACAATTATTGTTAAGAAATACAGAAATATAATGCAGTGACAAGTGTAAGTACAGTTTTTATATACACGGTATAAACACTTTGAACGTATTTACGTGTATATTATGCCATGATACGTACACAGGTGATTTATAGCCATTGTAATGTTTCTATTTCAGGCAGTTATGTTTATAATGTACGCTGATGTCGCTATCAATTTGAAAATAAAGGAACAAAGAACATGGACTCTTCGCGCATCATCAACCAATTAGCCATTTGATTGGATAATGAAAAATGACATAACCTATTAAGTGTATAGAAGTCTTGATGCATCGTAACCTTTTTTTTCATCACAACATTGCGTTGTCAAGGAGACTGTTTATCGTTTGTCATTTTTAATTTGTTATTTGGAGTGTCATGTTTGTAAATACGCTAGAATTTTGCGGATTTGAAGAAAGTGTGTGCTATTTGTGGGTTAAAGAAAATAGAGTGTCAGTTGCAAAAAAAAAAAAAAAAAAAAAAAAAAGAACACTTGCGATATATTTGTCTGTTTGAGTTTAATAGAGGAGCAAAGGCAGCGGAGGCGGTTCGAAACATTTATGCCCTATACGGGGAGAATGCCATCGAAGAAAGCACTGCAAGAAAATGTTTCTGTAGCTTCAACACACAACACCCCGTACAAAAGTTAAAGTCTATCCACAGAAGATTATGTTATATATGTCTGGTGGGATGAAAAAGGCGTCGTGTACTATGAATTGCTTCCCAGGAATGTAACCATAACTGCTGAAATTTATCGCCAAGAATTGAAATGCCTTGTGAACGAAATTGAAGAAAAACGATCGAGAAGACTGCATCAAGTCTTGCAACACGATAATGTACGCTGCTCACATGACAAACGCAGCTATCCAGGAACTTAGTTAGAAGGTGATCCCACATCCTCCATATTCTTCCGATTTTGCGCCCTCAGAGTTTACCTTTTTCGTTCTCTATTCATCAATCTTCAATGGTACTCCTTTGATAACGAAAATGCTTTACAAACTTGGCTTGACGACTTCTTTAACTTCAACGCAGAAGATTTTTTTTTCAGATTCAGAATTGAAAAACTACTTCACCGTTGATAGAGTCATAGATAATGTAGAAGAATACAAAGCAATCCATATTTATACCCAACTTTTTGTTACAGTGAAAAAACTCTATGAATCTTTGCATCAACCCAATATATACATTTATGATTAGATTTTCTTTATAATCCCTTTTCTATATCCGCTGATGTACTGAACACGCTTGCTTCGTGCCGACATGATATTTTATCTGCAGATGACGTCACAGAGGACTACGTAACATTTTAAAAATATAAATAAATAGCCTATAATAGTCTAATAATATAAATAAATATCTGTAAAGTGATTATTCTTATTTGTAGCGAAACTATTCACAAATACCGGTACTTATAAAATCATTAAACAGTTATGAAGCTTTGTGTTAAAATCACTACGATGGCAACGTGACATCTTACGTGGGATAATAATGAGAATTTCTATAAAACGATTTCTTAAATAACGAACACGCTTCATAAAGGCAAAATAAAATTCTTTTATCCCATTTGATAGCGTATTAAGCAAAGATTTACACGTGAATATTCCAGACATAAAATGTTAGATGTGCGCAAGGAAATTAAATATAGGTCTAAGTGTCCTTGTATTACAGAAACATATAATTAATTTCACCGTCCGTATTGTGACGAGCGTTGAGATAATGAATCTTGAAAGCAAGTATGTAGAAAACGAATAATGTCTTAAGCGTTTATGGAAGTTTACTCAGACAGGGTAGTCCAAAATTTTGACGTGTCAGACTGCAAAACAACCTAAATAACAAATAACAGTAAGAGTAACGAAAATCTAAATGAACAAAAATCTAGAAGAAGTGCTTTAAAATTGAATCTAGATTCCAACGAAATTATTGCTGAAGTATAGAAACCAGTTATTCTGGAAACGTGTTCGATTGTTCACACTGTTATCAACAATAAGATATTCTGAATGAAGTACCTCAAATTTGATTACAGGATGAGGAAATTTCGAAAAAGCAAATGTTGATAATATTAATAACAAACTAAACACGTACATTAATGATATAATGATACACATTTTCATAATATTGATATGACTACGGATAGTACATACAGAGTAAAAATGGAGATCTCAGAACAATTCTGAAGTGTACTTAACCAACTCTCCCATATTTCCCGTGAACTCCTGTATTTGCCCCTATTTTTTAAGTCTCCCGGAACCCTTATTATTCTTCTCTTCGAACATTTTTCTCCCTTATTTTTGCATAATGTAAATTTTTTTATTCTAAACATTTGATTTTACCGTGAATGATGATGAATTTTGTTGTTCAAGAGATGCATTAAAATGTGCAGGGTTTATAGAAAGTAATGCTTGCCAGAAATGGTTTTAATGCTCACACGTTTAAAACCAAACAGTGTTATGGTCGGTTTTTCCAAGTATTGTTAGAAAATTTAACGACTGTTAAATTCTAAACAGTTTGTTAATTAATAAAATTGTATGTTTTCAACACCAGTTTGGTTTAACAGAATGTTAACAGTTTGTTAATTTTAAATGTAGGATTTCGGGCAGTTAACTCGTTTAACAGTTAGTTTAATATGGCCGATGTCTCCACAGCTGTTCGAACAGAAGTTGCGAAATTAATATTTTGTGTCTCTTTGTAGGGAATATTTAGCATATGACTGGTAATATAACATTTAAAAAATACTTTGGACTGTTTAAATACATCAGTGTTATTTTATTTCTTTCGTATTTCGTATCCATAATAGCAATGAGGAAATATAACCTTACTTTGTAATTATTATTCAGCACGTCACCTACAACTTTCATTTATCAACTGTTTGTTTATGGAGCGTGGCCTACTATAACAAGTTGTCATTTTATACACGTTTCATGACTCACTCTATAATACAGAATTTAAAGATTAATTTTAGCCAATTAAAAATTGCCTTACATGTGTAGAATCATTACCAACTGCTGTTGAGTAGTTAAAATAGTGCTAACAGACGTTATAGTTAAGTGTTGGTTATCTTAAACAAAATTATGTTGAACAAATGGAAAATATATTAACAAAGCGTTAAAAATAAACAGACTGTTAATTTAACATTCGTTAAGCAAAATTAAACATTACTTGGACAAACTGGCCATTAATGTTATAAATTTGGAAAAACTGGCTAGGTGCAGTTTAAGCCTTCGAGTCGAGCCTTAACTGAAGTAAGAGGTTTACCCTAACTTCGAAACGTCGTGATCTATTTCACTAACAATGAAAACAATTTGTAACTGAAACTCATCTTTCGTTTTGGAAGGTAAAGTTTTGATTGCAGTGTTGCCAAGTCAGCGGCTTTCCCGCTAGATCTAGCGTTTTTCGGTGTTAGTTTAGCGGGTAAAATTCATGAAATTTGTATTGCTGATATAGGAATTTAGAGGGTATTTTTTAGCACTCACAGCGGGAAAATAATATAATTTTACATTGACAATATATGCGGATGACGTGAATATGTTAGGAGAAAATACACAAACGATTAGGGAAAACATGGAAATTTTACTTGAAGCAAGTAGAGCGATCGGTTTGGAAGTAAATCCCGAAAAGACAAAGTATATGATTATGTGTCGTGACCAGAATATTGTACGAAATGGAAATATAAAAATTGGAGATTTATCCTTCGAAGAGGTGGAAAAATTCAAATATCTTGGAGCAACAGTAACAAATATAAATGACACTCGGGAGGAAATTAAACGCAGAATAAATATGGGAAATGCGTGTTATTATTCGGTTGAGAAGCTCTTATCATCCAGTCTGCTGTCGAAAAATCTGAAAGTTAGAATTTATAAAACAGTTATATTACCGGTTCTTCTGTATGGTTGTGAAACTTGGACTCTCACTCTGAGAGAGGAACATAGGTTCAGAGTGTTTGAGAATAAGGTGCTAAGGAAAATATTTGGGGCTAAGCGGGATGAAGTTACAGGAGAATGGAGAAAGTTACACAACACAGAACTGCACGCATTGTATTGTTCACCTGACATAATTAGGAACATTAAATCCAGACGTTTGAGATGGGCAGGGCATGTAGCACGTATGGGCGAATCCAGAAATGCATATAGAGTGTTAGTTGGGAGACCGGAGGGAAAAAGACCTTTAGGGAGGCCGAGACGTAGATGGGAGGATAATATTAAAATGGATTTGAGGGAGGTGGGGTATGATGATAGAGACTGGATTAATCTTGCACAGGATAGGGACCGCTGGCGGGCTTATGTGAGGGCGGCAATGAACCTTCGGGTTCCTTAAAAGCCATTTGTAAGTTGTATATAGCAATTTAGCGATTTCTGCATGGCTTCACAGCGGATTTTTAAGAATCGAGTTGGCAACACTGGTTTTGAAAGATCGATAAGCATTGTTGTCGAGAAACGGATAGAAATAACGAAACCAATAAAAGACGTACAAACATGCATTACAGATTGTAAACTATGCTACATCGTTGTGAAATGTAAGTTTTCTTTCACGCTATCCTTAACGGGTACGCAAGTTTTGACACCCCTGGACAGAGTAGCTTCCTAACCTCGGACATATCGGACGTACTGCCCTCGCACAGTTCCGTTTAGATGGTTCTGGAACGACCTTATATCGCGGATGGAAGCTGCGAATACTTGGGCTTTCGAGGCGCGATGAACACAGGACCTGCGTCCTCATGACGAGCCGCTGGGCTGCGTTGTGGACGCTGTGCGCCGTGCTGACCACCCTTTCCTCCGAGACATCCTGTAACTTCACTCAATGCGACTGTGGCTGGTTCATGACGTACACCGTTCAAGTAAGGAAGCCATACTGCTTTACTACACAGTACAAATTATGGTTCACGCCTATATAATTCGACAATAATAGTAATATGCGTTACAAGAGCGGTATGTTGAAGTTTTCATGTTCGAGATTTTTTAATTTCCGAGAATTGAAAAAAAACATACCGCTCGTGTATCGTACATTATTTTGTGCGAAGATCGTTTATTACATACCTGAAAGAGGAATTTCTAATTAGTTGCAATGAAATCTCTATCTTGGTTTCTGTTCAATGACGGCAAAAAAATCTATCTTCAACATTGTTGCTTTAAAATGTTTTGTGTGTTTACTATACTCCAGCAGGCCGTGATTTACGTCTGTCTTTTTTTTCCCCCAGTCTATAAATGCGAACTTACAACAAACGGCTTCCTTAATGTTACATGCATCACAAAATGCAGTAACTTTAGTGGAGTTGTAGAGTTTACTTAATTTTTGCAAATATTTAAAAACAATAATTAACAGTGCAATTTAGGTGAAATTGCAGTGGTAAGTTTCCAATTTATAATTATTACTATATTGAACGTCTCTAAAAATATGTTAAAAGCCTAAAGCAGTAAAATCAATATGTCACTTAAGCGGTAAGAAGAGGGAAATTGTTATGTGTGTTCGGTTGGGAATACTGAATGTGGAATTTTAGACTTACCGCGGGTTAGTTTTGTGCGGAAACCAAGCAAATACGCACGATCTCGCACAAAATTTCATCCAGGATTGACTACTTTAAGCAATGAAATTTTCAGATCCAGAATTAAAAAATTTATATGACAGACTTCCCTGTATTATATTATGTACCATGTATTGTAAAACAAGTTTATTTCTATCCTAAGTGTATTTTTTCTATCTTATCTTGGTTACTATATCAACATAACCTGTACTAATTATACTACTAATAATAATTTAATATTAATCCGCCAATTTCAACATCGTCTCTTTTTTTCACTCAGTTATTACTAGTATTATTATTACTAACTTTATTATCACCTTTATGTGACCTTTTTTCTTCAGTATTTTGTCTACAAAGTATGTATATTTATGTATATTTATCTACTCTTCTTAAGAATGTGATCTTAGTGCAAGAATTTTAAATGTTATTTTAGAAACAGTAGAGATTTCTATTTTTGTGAATTACCGGTATGTATAATCTGTGTAATCAGAATCTTAAATTTTAATTCAGAAAAAATAGATATGGTTGGTGAACAATGTAAAATTGTAAGCTTATATCATTTTCAAGTCTCTGCCAGCCTGGATGGCGCAAGCAATAGAGCCACGGCATGTCTTTATCGCTTGGCCTAAAAGGTTGTGGGTTCGAGTCTCGCCTCGGGCATGGGTGTTGTGCACGTACTAGTTTAAGGAAATCAGAAAAAACAGAAATAAGATAAAACAAAAAGAAAACTTAGAAAAAAAAACACGAGCTTTGCTCTTTCGGGGTACTTTCATGTAGCGTTTTTTATGTATATGTTATCTATACTAATAATAAATCTGTAGCCGAAATTTTTCTGGTAATTTTCGATTTTCCAAAAATAATTGATCCTAACATATATAATTAACCATCCTGAAACCGAAAATCACTTTTTTTTTAATTTTTGTCTGTCTGTCTGTCTGTCTGTATGTTTGTTACCTTTTCACGCGATAATAGCTGAACCGATTTATATGAAAATTAGAATATAAATTACGTTCGTTGTAACTTAGAATTTAGGATATATGGCACTCAAAATATTTTATTTAAAAGGGGGGTTATAAGGGGACTTGAATTAAATAAATCGAAATATCTCCCTTATTATTAATTTTCATGAAAAATATTACATAACAAAAGTTTCTTTAAAAATAATTTCCGATAAGTTTTACTCCATGCCAAAGTTTGATAGGACTGATATTTAACGAGATAAATGAGTTTCAAGATTATAATAACAACGCCATCTAAGGCCGTGTAATGAAATAAAAAAACAAATGACTTCGTCTATAAGGGGCCTTGGACAACAACAATCGAAAGCTATGAAACATACGGTAGCCTACAGAGAATGTTTCTGTGTTTGTATGAAGTAATATCGGAAGCTAAATTAACCGATTTGTATAATTAATTATTAATTTACCATTGGAAAGTGTAGTTTCTCTGGATGGACATAATGCTATAATGTTATTACAGTAACTTCTGACTGAATCGAGGACAGGTAAGATTAAAATAGCTTCTTATGCACCGAAAACTTGATAGGCATTCGTTTTCCGTATTTCCTAAAATAATTTTTATGACCAAATGAGTGGTCTCTGGATCAAAATGATCGCATTTTAATTTTTTTAATACAATTTAAATTAAGTAACATAATAAACGATTTATCCTTCTATCAAACACGAATGTTCCCTGGATCAAATGTCCTATTTTAATTATGTAATTACTTTATATTTATTTCTAACGGGTGCAGCGGAGCGCACGGGTACGGCTAGTTGTTAAATAAATATAATCTAATCTAATAATAAAATACATTTTGAGATGAAGTTATAAGATGGAGTGGGAAACATGTCGCAAGATTATTTATTTATTATCAAACTAGGGTGAGCCACTAGCTTAATCTCTGTCTAGTAAGTGTCATTCATATCCGAGATTAAGTTTAGCTGTGGATTCAAATAATCTACAATGATACAAAAAAAATGAAAGGATTTTGTGGAACTGAAATCTGAATTCGGTTATCATGGAGATGCTTACGTCGCATCCTATAAACTAAACAGTGTAAACGAGTGCATTTCTATACATAATGAGAATCCTCATATACAGGGTGTTTGGGTGAGTGTGTCACAAACTTTGAGATGTGATAGGCGGTGGGTCCTATGTTTTTTTTTTCAAAAACTAATCTCAAATTTAAGTTGTTGCAGCAGTGATGTTTCTAGATATAAAAAATAAAAAAGAAAGAAAAAAAGAAAAGGAAAAAATTTAAAATTATATCACCCTCTACCTCTTAAAATATAAAACGCGAAAGTATGCGTTACATTTATGATAACGACTATTTTTCTGTGGTTAGCGAGCCCCGTTTTCCCGACGCATCATCGGTGGGGTGGATGCCAAACTGCACGAGTTTCCGATGATGGCGGCACTTTTGGATCTGCACTACGATCAGCTGTACTGCGGCGCCACGATCATCGCCAAGCGCTACGCAGTCACTGCGGCACACTGCGCCATCTACAAGAACGTGGAGAACATCGGGCTGCTCGTGGGCGATCACATCTCATCCAGTAAGTCATGGCATTGCCTGTGAATCCTGTCCTTACCACTTGTCTCCGACACCAATCAGTGACCTTCCTCTAACTTATCTCAGATACAAATCAGTGATCATTCTTCTTCTGACACTTCTTCTTGTGACTGATGCCAATGAGTGACTATCTCTCTTCTGATACCTGTAGTTACCACCTTGTCTCTGATACAAGCCAACGAATATCCCTCCTGTGATTTCTTTCCTTGGGAGTATGTGAAGGATGCAGTTTATGCCACCTTGAAGAAGTAACACATCTGATCATTGCTGTGACTGCATCCATAAATCAGTGGCGGCTCCTGCGTATTTCTTGAGAGGAGGAAAGAAGTTAACAGCACGATATGACACCTTCTTGAATGAAACATGCTACAAATTAGCCAACATGCATACATGTAAGACCAGGTAGAGTTGGGGTTGACCTTCCCTTCTGTAGAGCAATAATCTGTTCTTGTAAACTGAGTTTCCTAAATTTCCAAAATATATTGTGTTTTCACTTCCATTCATTGTTGAATAATTGCACAAATTAACAATTACAAGGAAATTCACCTCGTAGCATTTTTCACGCACACTACAGCATCACACGTGCTGGACGAGACTAGCTACTAACTCGTAACCGGAACCGTTTTACGGAAATGAGAATGGGAAATAATCTGAGGAAAGCGAGAACACTGCACCCAACCACGTGGCCTGTGTTGCTACATGTACATTTTTACAAGTTCAGTATCACATGCTTTTGAAGAATGTCAGTTCTTGTAAAGTCATACTACCGTTATTGTTCAAAGCTGCCGGTGGCCGAATAATTTTTAATGTAAAAATAATGTAGTTTGGAGTACCTACTTTCAATTTCAAATATATTTATACAAAACTGACAACTTGGCCGTTGCCCTGTCTAGTACACAATGAATGGAAGTGAATTTCAGGGGCCAAAAATATCTGCGATACTAACGTGAAACTACTTCCACTTTGTTTTATATAAACCCGACTTTAATTTTCAAATATCCTTGAAAGTTTCAAACCATGAATAGTATAGCCTATATAAAGTGCAATGAATAATATTTTTGATTTATAATTTAAAAAAAAAGTTTATATGGTGTCTTTCATAACGTTGCGTTAAAACTGTTTTTATTGTGCCTCCTCCTAGATGACGTGTTATAGTCTGGTTGAATGCAGCATCGTTAGATGGCAGCGGTAGCGAGCTTGCTGCACGACCAGTCGGTTTCTATTTCCCGCCCATGCGCTGATTCAGAGGAGGATCTCCTCCCTCTCCGTTCATTTACTTGCTTTAAAACTCTGCTTCTTTCTCTGGCCGCTAGTGCGCTGTTGTCTATGTGTGTTAACTGCAGTAAAGGAGGAATGGATTGGCTTTCCTCCACACAAACAATCTCGCATCTTTCTCAGAGTTTTCTAGCAGCACATGAGCGCGCATCGTTTAAAACTCGATCAACCGAGGTTTTCTTATAGCTGTGAACTTAAAGATTATCGGATCTTCCTCGAACTTCAAGAGACATACTTTATTTGGCACATACTTTCAAAAGAAGAAAAATGTGAGGAGGACGTTCCTCCCTTCCCTCCCCCGAGGAACCGCCACTGCCATAAATAGAGATATTATTTGGAGAGAGTGTGGCAAGAATTTTACTATCAAGCTGATGCATACCGTGTAACAAGGGGTTCCACACAGAATGTTTATAACGTGGCAATAAAATCTTTGAGAGTTTCTTGAACAAATTATACGCAATATGTTATTATATCATTAACACCGGTACTTAATAACAATAATAATAATAATAATAATAATAATAATAATAATGTATACTTGCGTGATCTCGTCAAAGTAGAATCGTTTAGCATAATAACAGTAATTATTTCACTCAAAGTCAAAGGAATTTGCTATTCTTTCGCTGAAAACCTACCCATATCAATTGTACAGTCTGATCCGTTTGGGTATGAATAATATTAATTTATTATTATAAAGCTATTATGATAGTAGGAAAAATTTCTTGCTGGTTATGTTATGATTAAAAGATGGGAGTTTCCACATATGACAATCAACATTGCATAATCTGAAAGGGCAAATGAAAATCGTAGACGATTAAAATGGCTACTACAAATCAACAGCGGGCACAATGTGTTCTTTGGTATGCTAAATTCGAAAGTGTTAAAAGAGTTCAAAGGAAATTTCGACATGAGTATGGTGTCCGTAATGTACTACTTAAATACGATTCCATAATGTTGTGGTATCGAACATTTGTAGAAACAGGTTCTGTGTTAAAAAAAAACATATTGTATGTATTTATTCACACTGCAATGGGTATATACCCGGTGGCAGTGGTAACTAATTACACTCAATAATGGCAATAATAAATTTATTAATTAAAAATACAATTAATAATAATACTAATAATAAATACTAACAATAACAATAATAATAATAATAATAATAATAATAATAATAATAATAATAATAATAATAGTAATGATAACAGGGAACATCCTAAATTAAATGAAGCACGATCACTTAAAATAACATTTAAAGTAAATGTAATTTGTATCTTAGACCTAAGTTCGAACTAAAACCCACGAGTATGATATGTTCATATCGGCACAAGTACCTTTCAACATTACACTCATTTCGCTGTCAACTCACTCACTGCACTGGAACTACGACACATTTCACTGATTCTATCCTGATTTCACTAACACTTCAAAAACATTTCAGTGTTCAAATACTTTGCACTGCCACTATAAACTATAAAGCTTCACTGACAGGAACACGTTTCACTTACACAGCACACTTTACTGACACAACATAATTCTTCACTGATACAACACTTCAATAACAAAATATCATTTACACCCTTTAAATACTGTGTATAATTATCGTCTATTAGTAAAGTCCTTAAGCCTATTTTTAAATACATTTTTGGTTGTTGGTAAAGTCTTTAGTAAGTCTGCAGGTAAAGCATTCCAGTCCCTGATAGTACGATTGACAAAAGAAAACTTTCCAGTGTCCGTCCTCTGTCTTCTTCCCCTCAATTTATATGAGTGGTCGTTCCTTGAAGAGTAATTTGGCGGCTGCAACCTATTTTTTATTTCTCTCCAGGCAGGCTCACCTCTGTATGTTTTGAACATTGCGCATGCAGGAGGTCCCAGGCGAAACCCAGTACGAGAAGCAGCTATCTCTTGGCTTGGTCCCTAAACTCCCCAGATCTAACCCGTCCTGACGTCTTCGTGTGGGGTATTGTTAAAGACTCAAAGAAACCCAGGAATATTGATCTGAGAGTAAAAATTAGTTAAGCTTTTCAACAAATCACCCCTCATATGTTACAACGGACATGGGCTGAATTGGATCACCGTTATGAGTTGTGCAGGGTGCGCAATGGGATCATGTTGAGCTCTGAGGAATCTCCCATCTTCCAGTGTTGTATGCACAAAGTTTCAACAAATAAAGTTCAGTAGTAAATGTTTTACGGTGTTTTTATTTTATCCATACCCAAACGGATCACTCTGTGTGTATTTTTCTTGAGTAGAATAAGTAATCATTTGAACTAACGTCTACAAATCAGCAGGTTGATTAGAGAGATCACGTGATTGCGCATGCGCACAAGCTTTCTGAATCGGGCTGCCTCCGTAATTGAAGTTCACTATAAATTATTGACTAAAATAAAAAAGTGCTTGTGTGAAAATGTAAACGCACTGTTGCACAGGTCTGGACACGAAGAACGCTCTACTGCACCTCTTGTTGCGGTTCGTCGTGCACCCCGAGTACGACACGAAGACGCACCTGAACGACATCGCGTTGGTGCACGTCGGTGCAGACATCTTGTTTAACGGGATTGTTGGTCCGGCCTGCCTGCCCTTCCGCTTCACCAGGGAGACGTTCGTCGGCAGGACGGTCGTCGCCCTTGGTAAGTGTCGAGTTGTGCATCCCACATCCTTACGAGTGAGTAGGCTACTCTTTTCCTCTGACTGCTGATCTAAGAACGCTCTCTAATGTCATCTTACGACAATCAAGATCAAGATCAAATATCTTTACTCGCTAGCTCTAAGACACCGGTGACCAAAACTCGAGCTGCAGTGATTACATGCGACAGACAGCCCAGCGAATAGGGATTATAAAGAATGGACTCTTCGCGTCGGTACCTTTGATGTAGCTGAACTGATTTCAATGACCTTCAAGCCAGCTAGAGCGTAATATTCTGCTTTCTCCCTAGAGTTGGCGCTGACATCACACCAGCTAGCAGTCGACACAGCGGAAATATAACACATACAATTAATACATCTAGGTACATTATGTACTCAAATAAAATAAATTGGATCCATAAAATAATAAATCCTTCATTAACTATAATGTCTAGACTCTAGAGTTCCTTTATAATGAGAGTTGAGACGTTGACCCCAACAACAATTAAAATATGTAATGATTTGATAGCGCTGAAAATGGAAAAACAAAACTCTTACGAGAAGTAAAACCATATACCTATATTATATTATATACAAATATTAAACGAATTCGATCTTAATTTTATAATGTATTATATTATTTTATAATATAATTTATGATATCTGATATATAAAATATTATTATTACAACTAGTTTGTCACTGAGAAATAAGGAAAAGCTGTTAACTTGAATTTATTTGAAGCAAAGCGTTACTGGATTATGCAATAAGGTAGGCGATGTTTGGATCTTGTGCCTTAATTCTATTCTCAATTATTAACTTAACGTATGCTCGATTACACTACCTCTAGTGCTTGAAAGTGGAACTAGCCGCTGGCGCACAGAGAAACAAAACACAGGCAAATTAGCTCAGTGTCCATTCTTTATAATCCCTATTCGCTGGACAGCCTATGAAGTAAGGAGACGGAGGAAAGGTACTTGGCATGAAAACTACAACCAGTGGTGGTTCCTGTACTAACACCTTGATCAATCCCGCGGATAAAAATCTCAAGCTTTGCTGTATCAGTAATGTCACTGCTGTCATCAAGAGCCAGTGAATAAATAATATACGATTTTTCTTGCTTCTTTTTTAACCTCTTAAATATAATCAGGAATTTTCTAAATTCGTCTCTCGATACTTGGTTGAGAAATTCGTAATTTTTAAAAATTAAAAACTTCTTATGGACAAGTTATTTAAGCTATTTTAATCACTACTCGTTTGAGAAATTTTGTTCTATTAAAAGGCTTTAGAGCACGAGATATTTCAAACCCCATTAGGTAGCTGACTTCCTTACATTTATTTATCTCATCTTTCTCTTCCTGGCTACGATTTAAGACATGTCAATTCCTGGTTTTTAAGAGTTCGTTGGCACATATTATTGAATCAGTTTTTCTACAATATAATTATTATATGAATAACTAATATATATAGTTACCCTCATCTAAAGATTAAGAAGATTAAAACTGAGATAAAACCTAATAATTTTATCCTTCTAGGGAGAAGATCTAAAAATATCAACATTAATGGTCGTACAGAAGAATTATAGAAACACATACTTAGTGGTCTGTAATTTATTTATTTTTCTTTTATTTTATTTACTTACATTTAATGTAACAGCCAGTGGCCAATTACAGTTCAACACAAAGACAATATAACAAAAACATTAGCAATGATATAAATTACAATAAAAGTACAATGGAATAATTATTAAAATAATGGCAATTAAATAAAATGATAATTACAAATGAAAGAACGGAATCATATAATTGAAGAATGGAATCATATAAATCGGGAGGAAATTAAACGCAGAATAAATATGGGAAATGCCTGTTATTATTCGGTTCAGAAGCTTTTGTCATCCAGTCTGCTGTCAAAAAATCTAAACGTTAGAATTTATAAAACAGTTATATTACCGGTTGTTCTGTATAGCTGTGAAACTTGGACTCTCACTTTGAGAGAGGAACAGAGATTGAGGGTTTTTGAGAATAAGGTTCTTAGGAAAATATTTGGGGCTAAAAGGGATGAAGTTACAGGAGAATGGAGAAAGTTACACAACACAGAACTACACGCATTGTATTCTTCACCTGGCATAATTAGGAACATTAAATCCAGACGTTTGAGATGGACAGGGCATGTAGCACGTATGGGCGAATCCAGAAATGCATATAGAGTGTTAGTTGGGAGGCCGGAGGGGAAAAGACTTTTGGGAAGGCCGAGACGTAGATGGGAAGATAATATTAAAATGGATTTGAGGGAGGTGGGATATGATGATAAAGACTGGATTAATTTTGCTCAGGATAGGGACCAATGGCGGGCTTATGTGAGGGCGGCAATGAACCTCCGGGTTCCTTAAAAGCCAGTAAGTAAATAATAATAATAATAATAATAATAATAATAATAATAATAATAATAATAATAATAATAATAATAATAATACTGTACATTATTGAACGTGACAATTAATGTATCTGTATACTCCTAATTGAACCGTTGAGCAAAGTAAACATATTACATTTTGTCCGACAGAACAACAAAGAAGTTCTCTTTCTCATTCTTTACGAAATAACCTCTTACTGCTTTACAGACAGAGTTTGTAGAGCGACATTATACCGCCACTGCTTGCCTTCAGTACGTGAATGAAACACACCGCAATGTACAGGAAATTCCTCGTACCCGTTTGAATGTCTGTGATTACACGATGTAATCACGACATCCGCTTTGGTCACCGCTGCTCTAAGACATCATCTTTGAAAAAGAACATTGACAGTATTTCTTCAAGTCGTTATTCAACTGCGTACTGTATTACACAATAAATATGTTTGTGCATTTTGGTGTAAATCTCCTTTATTTCTAAGGATTATGTCGCTGCAGGATGGGGAGTTACAAAGTTCGAAGGCGTAAACTCTAACGTACTGCAGAAGGTGGGCCTCACGGTGGTCAACGACAGAGACTGCTTTAGGATGTACCAGGGCATGACAAGCAGCGACCAAATCTGCACGTATGCACAAGGAAAAGATGCGTGTCAGGTGAGCTGAAAAATATCGCATTTATATGAAATTCAGATTTTTACAAACTCACATTCCACACAATAGTTAGTTCCTTTTTCTAGTACAGAGACATCATTTTATTTTTACTAACATTTCTGATATTAACCTGGCTATACTTTTGTATTTATTAATAGTTATTATTCAGTGTAATTAGTTACCACTGCTACCGGGTATTTACCCATTTGCAGTGTAAATAAATACATACATACTTATCGAGAAATGGAGACTTTCCTGGCCTCCACGATCCCCCGATTTAAGTGCATGTTATTTTTATGGGGTGTCTAAAAAGTAATGTATACGCAAACAAACCAAACATTGAACAACTGAAGACAGGAATTCCTGAAGAAATTCAAACATCACAGTCTAATAAATGTTTGCAAAGTGTAATGAGACACTTAAAAGAGCGATTATAAGAATGTATGCACCAGAGGTCTGCATCGGACGTTTTCGCTCGAGCGCCAAGTAGTTCATAGCATAATCCGATAGGTAGCGCACATGCATAATGGGTAAAATTGTCACGAGCGATAAATCCTCGAACGGTATAAGCCGAGCGTTAGACATTCGTTCTTGTTACAGTGATGAACTGTGTAGTAACATCATAAGATGTTTATCATTTGAAAACTTTGCAGTGTTTAACTAACCTCTCCATAGTACAACTACAAAACTTGCTTTAAAATGTAATATAAATGTTGTAGGTAAATGTTCCCCCCCCCCCCCACACACAGGAGTGATTTTGTATTTGCCACATCTGATAGATGTTATTGGATGTAAATGTAATTATTATAAACGGAGAACACAATCACGATAATGCAAGAACTGTATCAAGTTTTCTAGTAATAATAATAATAATAATAATAATAATAATAATAATAATAATAATAATAATAATAATAATAATAATAATCTCTAATAATTTGTGTATAAATCTTTGCGTCTGTAACAGTTGTGCAGCATGATTATTCGTTTTATTATATTTTCTGTGACGTTATCTCTGTACTAATATTGTTATTAATCTACTGCTATATCAATAACATTTTGTAAAACGTTTCTACATTGTCGCAGTATATAGGCGGAACACTATGTATGGACCTATCATATTATATATGTGGTAAATCAAATATTGAATAATTATTAATTAGCAATAATAACTGTATATCGAAGTTTTTCATACTATTATATTTATAACTTCATGTTCCTGTTTTGGTACGTTCCATTGACTGTTCCATTAAACGTTTGTCATAAACGCAGAAAATAAAGCCTTATTTTTACCGTGTGAGCAAAACATATGTGTATCTTATCTGTCGCCTTCCATACAAGATAAGACATGTCGGTGAGATGACCTTGTACCGTGCTTCTATTTATTACGAGCGTATCACGACCGATCGTATCTCACTCGAGGGTGCGACACTTGACCGAGTTCAAGCGAGCGATTTAACTCCAATGCAGCAGTCTGGTATGCACGTTGGTAAAAGGCACTTGAAGGATGTCATTTTCAAGAAGTATAAGTTACATACAAATGACATTATATTCTATATTTTCTTATAATAAAAGCTAATTTAATACAATATCTCCCTTTCTTTGTACTAAAAATAGAGGTTGTGTTTTATTGGAAGTATATTAACCTTGGTTCTTGTTTCGTGGGTCTGTTTATGATTACAGAACGATTCCGGTGGTCCAATACTGCTGATCGATAACAACCGGGTGTACCTGGTGGGCGTCATCAGTTATGGCGTGGCCTGCGGCACGATAATGCCCGGCGTCAACACCCGCGTCACTTCTTATTTGGATTGGGTCAGGAACTCGACGCCCGGTAAGGCCTTACTATGTCAAGTATCTTAAAGCCTCCATTTACACACAAATAAATAAATAAATAAATAAATAAATAAATAAATGAATAAATAAATAAATAAATAAATAGACAGACAGACAGAGAGACAGACAGACAAATAAATAAATAAATAGACAGACAAATAAATAAATAAATATATAAATAAATAAATATACAGACAAACAGACAGATAAATAAATAAATAGACAGACAGACACACAGACAGAGAGACAGACAAATAAATAAATAAATAAATAAATAAATGAATGAATAAATAAATAAATAGACAGACAGACAGAGAGACAGACAGACAAATAAATAAATAAATAGACAGACAAATAAATAAATAAATATATAAATAAATAAATATACAGACAGACAGACAGATAAATAAATAAATAGACAGACAGACACACAGACAGAGAGACAGACAAATAAATAAATAAATAAATAAATAAATAAATAAATAAATAAATAAATAAATAATTAAATAAATAAATAAATAAAACAGACAGACAGAAAGACAGACAGACAGATAAATAAATAAATAAATAGAAAGACAGACAAATAAATAAATAAGTAAATAAATAAATAAATAAATAAATAGACAGACAGATAGAGAGACAGACAAATAAATAAATAGACAGACAAATAAATAAATAAATAAATAAATATATAAATAAATAAATAGACAGACAGACACATAGACAGAGAGACAGACAGACAAATAAATAAATAAATAAATAAATAAATAAATAAATAAATAAATAACTAAATAAATAAAATAGACAGACAGACAGAAAGACAGAGAGACAGACAGACAAATAAATAAATAAATAAATAAATAAATAAATAAATGACTAAATAAATAAATAAAATAGACAGACAGACAGAAAGACAGAGAGACAGACAGACAGACAAATAAATAAATAAATAAATAAATAAATAACTAAATAAATAAATAAAATAGACAGACAGACAAAAAGACAGAGAGACAGACAGACAAATAAATAAATAAATAGACAGACAGACACACAGACAGAGAGACAGACAGACAAATAAATAAATAACTAAATAAATAAATAAATAAAATAGACAGACAGACAGAAAGACAGACAGACAGACAGATAAATAAATAAATAAATTGACAGACAGAGAGAGAGACAGACAGACAAATAAATAAATAAATAAATAGAAAGACAGACAAATAAATAAATAAATAAATAAATAAATAAATAGACAGAGAGAGAAACAGACAGACAGAGAAACAGACAGACAGACAAATAAATAAATAAATAGAAAGACAGACAAATAAATAAATAAATAAATAAATAGACAGACAGAGAGACAGACAGACAGACAAATAAATAAATAGACAGACAGACAAATAAATAAATAAATAAATAAATAAATAAATAAATAAATAAATAAATAAATAAATAAATAAATAGACAGATAGACAGATAGACAGACAGACAGACAAATAAATAAATAAATAGACAGACAGACAAATAAATAAATAAATAGACAGACAGAGAGACAGACAGACAAATAAATAAATAAATAAATAGACAGACAGACAGACAAATAAATAAATAGACAGACAGAGAGACAGACAGACAGACAAATAAATAAATAAATAGACAGACAGACAAATAAATAAATAAATAGACAGACAGAGAGACAGACAGACAGACAAATAAATAAATAAATAGACAGACAGACAAATAAATAAATAAATAGACAGACAGACAAATAAATAAATAAATAAATAAATAAATAAATAAATAAATAAATAAATAAATAAATAAATAAATAAATAAATAAATAAATAAATAAATAAATAAATAAATAAATAAATAAATAAATAAATAAAATGGGATAGCTATTGTTTTATCTCCATTAATTACAAGAGAATTTAAATCGAACCATTTCTTTTATTAATTTAAAGCCGCAATTTGCATTATAATAAGCATCAGTCCAAGTTTTCCCACTAAAAAGTAAAACAGGATCATCAGCATACGAATATAAATCACCTTCATATTCTTTAAGGTCTATCATTAAAAGGTCATTAATATATATTAAAAATAAAATCGGTCCAAGGACTGTTCCTTGCCGAACTCCTATGTTAATTTTAATAAATTTACTTAATTCATTACCAATTTTAGTGGCTTGAAATCTATCATTTAAATAAGACTGTAACAAATTAAAAGCATTATTTTGAATTCCAACACAATTTAATTTCTCTAAAAATAAATGATGACTTTATGAAAACATGTTTTAATTGATACATTAGAAATACGAACACAATTATTAATTACCATCACCATGGTGATAGTGATAATGAAAAACATCTGAAGTTCTTCTGTCCCTACTTCACACTTTCAGGGCAAGCCAAATTCTGCCCTACTCAGGCACTGCCGTTACCACTCTGTTCCACCCACATATCGATTTACACCAGGGATGAGACGATATTAGCTCCCAATCATGGTAGAAGAGCTCGACCTTGATCACGAGCGCATAGCGCATCCACTACATAGCGCCGTAAAGTAGACATCAGGGATGTACATGCATATACATCCAATAAAGGCAGCAATTATTACAATAACTTGCGTTACTAAATTTCTGGCTATGTAATAGGGCTAATTATTCAGTTATTTAATATACATCCTATAAACAAATCGCAAAGGAAAGGGGTTTTAAGAACAAAAAGAGAAATAGGAAAAGTTAATTGTATGTAAAACATTTTCTTGTTAAAAGCAATTATTTATTATGTAAATACTTCACTTCATTGTTTAGGAGAAACTAATAGGGTCTACCTGCTCCACGTGTGTGATCTCTAAGTAATTTTGAGTATTTGTTGAAAAAATAATAACGACAATATTGATTGAAATAGAATATATTGACTGTGGGATTGTGAAAATGTAGTCCTTACCCTCCAGTCGTGATTATGTAATGAGTTTTCTTAGAGCTATTTGTGAGATGCACGTAACACGAAAAAAGAAATTGATTAAATTATTAGGTAAGGTAATAACTGCCTCCCATTGGAGGTAGCCCAGAAGGACTCAGTATACTCTCCTACATGAATTTTGCAATATTAAATGTTTACATAAATTTTGTGGAAAGAAAATTAAAATAAACATATATGAATAGAAAATGAATAAAAAAAATTAAACAGAGTGAATATGATGACTCAGAATTTGACAAGAGCGTTTCAAAACTGAAGTTATGATGTCAGCAGTAAGTGTCTGTGGTAGTTCAAAAGTCTTCCTGAAGCGTTCAAAGAACTTGGGAATCACACCACGAGCCATCGTAATTTTTGGGGTCAATCATTTAAGGAGATATGCATGATTTTTAAAACTTCCACAATTTTCGGCCAAAATTTGTGAAATTTAAACTTATAAACAGATCTATAATAATATCATCTGTACAAAATTTGGTGCAATTAGGTCTAATAGTTTTGAAATTATATTTTAAGTATATTTACATATATTGACGTTACTAAAAAAGCTCCTTGCATCAACGTTTTCAAAATGTTTAGTTCATATTTGCTCAAAATCTTGAAAATAGTTATTGGAATAAAAGTGAATTAGCTTTTTGAGCTTAGTAATAGTATAAGTTAAAGTGCAATCAAAGATAAAATATTATTTCTAAATTAAAGAAACACGCAGTCTAATAAAAGTAAATATCCAGAAACAAGCAACAAATAAAACATCAACAACACATTTAAAAATAAGAAATAAAAGGAATCTAGATACAACCTACTGAGCCAAATGTAAATCAATTTACCTTCGATGTCAATTCCCAAATGAATTTATTTCTCTCTTCTCCTGAATAATGCTCATATATTTTTTTTCATTTTGCGTCTCATAATGCCGTTTTATGTTGCTTCTTTTGCAAATGATTTTTTTTACACAACAAACACTGGACTTCATCACCATGTTCGAAGCATAAATATTGAATCTTCCACTCTTCCTTGAAAGCTTAAAGCGCTTCCGTTCCGTCATGATGCGCTGTGTTCTAAGATCTGTACATCCTTTAGCAATGTTTACAGGTAAAAGAGCTCCGCGCGCGCAGCGGGCATATAAGAGCTCTCGCTCGAAAGTACTAGTCACCATCGCAAGACTGATTTACACCCACACAATAGACATTTATTTATGCATTCATCCACCAACCCAGCCTTCCATATACTGTGCACTGAACCATCCACATAGTAAAACTGAATAAAACAATCATCCCGTTTAGCTCTACCGTAAAAAATTTCGGAGTGCATTTCGAATCTAATCTCAATTGGGATACGCGTATTAAATATACATGTAAGAAGGCATTCTCTATTCTCCATTCACTAAAAAGATTGTATCATTATCCATCTAAATTATAACAGACGCTGGTACAGACACTCATTCTACCTCACTTCGATTATTGCGACGTTTTGTTCAGTGATCTCAGGATTGATTCCGCTCAGAAACTACAGCGTGTTCATAACGCGTGCGTCCGCTTCATTTGTAATGTTCGATACTATGATCATATCTCACCTTCTTTCGAGAAGTTATCATGGCTTAGGTTACATGAGAGGAGAAATCTGCACTCACTTTCGCTCTTATATCGAATTATGCACACTTCATCCATCTATTATTTATTCGCTCGTTTTCATACTCTCTCTCGCTATCATAATATTAACACGCGATAACAATCTAGAAATTCCACTTCGCACATCATCTCTGTATTCCTCATCTTTCACTGTTGCTACCTCTCGTCACTGGAACTCTCTGCCGCCTGACGTCAAGGGCTGCCGAACATTGAAATCTTTCATATCCAAGTTAGAAAATTATCTTATGACGAGTTGCCAAACTAACTTACTATTATGACAAGTATTGTATTGCATGTTTCCAGATATTCACATTTTTTTATGTTCTAGTAGTATTTAATTATTTTATATCTTTGTTTTCATATTTTCCGATAATGGTATATCTATAATGTGATAAGTTGAGCTATATATAATCATAATTTTCCTTACTGTGTGTACTTAAAATATTGTATTAATTGTATGATTTGTACTGCACTATTTTATTATTATTATTATTATTATTAGTATTATTATTATTATCATTATTATTATTACTATTCTTATTTATTATTATTATTTATTTTCTTTATTGTAAAGTCATTAAGGATGATATTTATTGTGAATCTTTCATAAGCAATATCAGTCTACGTATTCCTGCTAATGGTTTAAGATTTCATAAATTGTTTTATAACAAGATTCCTAAATCTCTCTCTCCGGTCTGCAGATGCATTAAATATGCTAATTTGCATGGATTCAACTTGGATCCATTTAATGTGTAGTATATCTTTGAGTTTTTAACTCACTGATCTAATTTTATAATTATTTGTCCATTTTATTTCTTGCATTTGGTCAATTGATTAATGTAGACTATTCCATTATTTCAATTATCTCATTGTACTAAATTTATAATTTTATAATTATTATTTGATCAATGATTGATGTAGACTATTATATTGTTTGTATTTCACCTCACTGCCATTTCTATTATTCATTCTCATCATCATTTGTTGTTTTGTTCTGTTCTGTATCGTGCTAAACTGTAATTGGCCTTGTGCTGTTGTTTTTGCACGTTAATATTCTAAATAAATAAATAAATAAATAAATAAATAAATAAATAAATAAATAAATAAATAAATAAATAAATAAATAAATAAATAAATAAAAATAAATAAAAATAAATTATTATTATTATTATTATTATTATCAATAATTGTGTTAATTTTTTTACTTTGTATGCCCCATTTATTTTGACCTGCTGTTCACATTTTATTATGCTTTTTCTTTCTTTCTGTATGTTATATATTATGTCTGATTTCTCCTTACTTGTTGTTTACATTTTATTATTATTATCTTATTCAGTTTTGTGTGTAAAATTGTAGCGTACTTTGTAAATTTGTAGTGTTTTTTGTAACGCAGTTTTACTCCTGGTTGAGTGTTAGAGGAGGCCGTATGGCCTTAACTCTGCCAGGTTAAATAAATTATTATTATTATTATTATTATTATTATTATTATTATTATTATTATTATTATTATCAATTATTTTTTTATACTTTGTATGTCTCATTTATTTTGACCTGCTGTTCACATTTTATTATGCTTTTTTCTTTCTTTCTGTATGTTATATATTATGTCTGATTTCTCCTTACTTGTTGTTTACATTTTATTATTATTATCTTATTCAGTTTTGTGTGTAAAATTGTAGTGTACTTTGTAAATTTGTAGTGTTTTTTGTAACGCAGTTTTACTCCTGGTTGAGTGTTAGAGGAGGCCGTATGGCCTTAACTCTGCCAGGTTAAATGAATTATTATTATTATTATTATTATTATTATTATTATTATTATTATTATTATTATCAATTATTTTTTATACTTTGTATGTCTCATTTATTTTGACCTGCTGTTCACATTTTATTATGCTTTTTCTTTCTTTCTGTATGTTATATATTACGTCTGATTTCTACTTACTTGTTGTTTACATTTTATTATCATCTTATTCAGTTTGTGTGTAAAATTGTAGTGTACTTTGTAAATTTGTAGTGTTTTTTGTAACGCAGTTTTACTCCTGGTTGAGTGTTAGAGGAGGCCGTATGGCCTTAAGTCTGCCAGGTTAAATAAATTGTTGTTGTTATTATTATTATTATTATTATATTATTATTATTATTATTATTATTATTATTATTATTATTAATCTATTCATTTAAAAGAATAAGAAAACATGTGGCGTTTACATGGCTTAATTTATTAAATTAACTATTGATCGTAATTTTATTCGGTCCATGTGAACGAATTAACATCGCAGAAGCACGATTTATACCCCGCATGCATTGGTGCACATAACCCGCCCGTAGAAGAAGATAAATATCGGTGTGCAGTTTATTTCCAAGCGAAAAGAGATGTGCACTGCTACACCCACTCTGGTCTAATCCCACGAGTGGTTCCGAAGGGTGGAAAACACCCCCGCCAAGTCACAAACAACGATTCAGTAAGTGGTAGTTAAGCCCCCTCCCTGAATGTTGTAATCGTCTGTTTTTGCTCTGCTTCAGAAGTGAATTACTGCGTGTACTAGCGTGGGAGAAGACACCAACAGCACGCCGCCTACACTGCCAGCATTCCACAGCACAGCAGTGCCACAACAGTTGCCTGCAATTCAGGCGCTGACAAACGACAATTCTGAAGTCTGTGTTCTCTGGCCCGTCTATATGTCAAACAAACTTGATAGTTCAACTGTTTATACTTACAGTTAGCTACCCTAATTTCACATCAGTAAATATATTATTATCGCTATATAATAATAATAATAATAATAATAATAATAATAATAATAATAATAATAATAATAATAATAATAATTACTAACGCTTGAATTTTTATGTAGTTTCACCAGCGAATAGGGATTATAAAGAATGGACACTGAGCGAATTTTCCTGTGTTTTGTTTCTCTGTGCGCCAGCGGCTAGTTCCACTTTCAAGCGCTAGAGGTAGTGTAATTGAGCATACGCTAAGATAATAATTGAGAATAGAATTAAGGCACAGGATCCAAACATCGCCTGGTACCTTATTGCATAATCCAGTAACGCTTTGCTTCAAATAAATTCAAGTTAACAGCTTTTCCTTATTTCTCAGTGACAAACTAGTTGTAATAATAATATTTTATATTTCAGATATAATAAATTATATTATAAAATAATATAATACATTATAAAATTAAGTATCGAATTCGTTTAATATTTGTATATAATATAATATAGGTATATGGTTTTACTTCTCGTAAGAGTTTTGTTTTTCCATTTTCAGCGCTATCAAATCATTACATATTTTAATTGTTGTTGGGGTCAACGTCTGAACTCTCATTATAAAGGAACTCTAGAGTCTAGACATTACAGTTAATGACGGATTTATTATTTTATGGATCCAATTTATTTTATTTGAGTACATAATGTACCTAGATGTATTAATTGTATGTGTTATATTTCCGCTGTGTCGACTGCTAGCTGGTGTGATGTCAGCGCCAACTCTATGGAGAAAGCAGAATCTCACGCTCTAGCTGGCTTGAAGGTCACTGAAATCGGTCCGGCTACATCAAAGGTACCGACGCGAAGTGTCCATTCTTTATAATCCCTATTCGCTGGTTTCACATAGTAAAATAAGTTTATATAACTATGCAAAATTGCTGTTCTCAAAATCTGTAACTATATAATGTAGCTCATCATAATACAGCACTGCCATTTAGCAGACTATTAATAATGATGAGATGATACAATAATACATTTTCAAGACAGTTTAGTAAGTCAATATTTTATTGTATTAGGCTTCCAATCTTTATAGACCTTCTTCTAATCGTGTAATAGTCAATTAAATCCCACTCGAGTTCTGATTTTCTCTAGATAAATCGAAACCTTTATTGAGATTACTATAGATAATTTCATTTGTCATTATTAGGGGCGGATGTTGATGACCTAAAAATCTACTTAAAATGATCATTAAAATGCCCTTAAACTAATGAAAAAATGATATGAAATTAAAAGAAAATGACATTTAAGGGGAGTTGGTCATTATCGCATGTAAAATAATGGTAAAAATAGCCTATCTTCTAGCAGTCATAAATATAATAGTCTACTATTTATCAGTGGTCTTTCATTTTTGTTAGCTATGTGTGTATACATATTAAGCTTTAAAATGAAAAAGAATGGTGACTCTAGAGTAAATCTGTATCCTTAAATTAATTTTTCTAATTAAGCACAATTTTTTTTTAAATTCACTACATGTCTGTGATTAGGTACACTCTATTCACTTATTATAGCACATATCGAATTGAAAATTTGACCACTTACTGCTAATAGATACTAAAACATACCCTACTAAAATTATTCATATATCTGTAATATTATGGGCATAGGGCTTATAGTAATCATCACCGTCAATGAATTTAAAAAAAATTGAAGATTAGTATAAGCCCTATGCCCATAGTATTACAGATATTTTAATAATTTTAGTAGGGTATGTTTTAGTATCTGTTAGCAGTAAGTGGCCAAAATTTTAATTCAATGTGTGCTATGATAAGTGAATAGAGTGTACCTAATCACAGGTATGTAGTGAATTTATATAAAACATATGTTTAAATTCAAAAATTAATTTAAGGGTAAGATTTACACTAGATTAACCATTCTTTTTTCATTTTAAAGTTTAATGTGTATACATATATCACTAAAAAAATGAAATAGCTGTGATAAATAGTATTACATCTATGACTGCTTGAGATAGGCTATTTTTACCATTACTTTGCATGCGATAACGTCCAATTCCCCTTAAATATTATTCACCGTACTCGCACCACAACTTCTTATAAATTAGTCACCTTGTTTCAATGACTGCCCTGCAAATCTCGGAGAGAGGAGGCAACTTCCTGGAATTTGACTAAGATAAAGGAAAAGAGCATGTAACAAAATGAAGGTTTTAAGGGAAAGCTATATATTTTAATGAGCGTTTACAATGTGTTTCAATCAGAGGTGGTCCATGTCAGTGCCTTCATTCTCCGCCTCCTCCTCCTTCCGCGCTTCAGTTTTGTTACCAGGTCTTCCAGATGAGGGGGTGTGAATGATAAAACAAATTGTGGGCGCAGCGTGCATTCTTGCAATCTTTGTGTTAAAAATATTATCTACTACAGTAGACATCCCTTCCGAACTTTGTTGAGGACACAACGTCCTGTCCAGGACACGGTGAGTTTCCCCCCTTCCAAATATAAATTCTAAAGACACCCTCGTACCGACAAAAGAATAGTAGCGGTCAAAGTCCTCACTTAAACTAAGCTGCTGTCAAGCATTTCATATTACTTCCGTTGTGTGAAGTGAAGCCTGCAGTGGAATGAGGGATGGACTTTAGAGTCTGTTCCAAACTATAAAACTCAAACTTCACTGTTATTCACTTATTCAGTAGGCAATCACTATTGATCTATTTGGCTAGAAAATGATTTAAAAGACCTATTGGTAGAAAATTAAGTAAAATACATTCCAAATGATCTAAAAGTTCTTCAAAGTATCAAAAATTACCAAAAAATGCCGGAAAAAAATATAAAAATGACCTATTAGTTGAAAAACGTCAAAAAATGCAAAAAATGCAATATAAGAATTCTTTTTACGTTGATGTTAACATAGAACGGATTTCTATATTAATAGGCATCGTCCTAACGTGAAAAATAAGGAGATGACTTTTCATCAACATCCGCCTCCTAGTCATTATATTAGGCCTATTATGACACAAAAACCATCTGATTTCTTTCTCAGTTCATTACTATTATGTGATTTTTATTTCAGATGAAAATTGTTATAATAAATGTGCATCATTCCCAGATATTCGTAGATTCTGAATATGAACAAAATTCGACCAGTAATTTAGTAGAAATTGTAATGTGCATAGAAACCGAAAGGCACGCAAACGTCATGACCAAAATAATTTTTTCAGTACCATGACAACCGAAACGTGAAAATCTGAATAAATCTTTACAGCATCATAGTATACATAATATTATTAATATTTTTCTTTTATTCTTCGTATAAGGAGAATTAATTTTATTAATGTCTGTTGGCATAGTGGCCACGTCCCTGAAGAATGGAATACAGCCCAAATAAGCCCAATTTTTAAAAAGGGAGATAGATCAGATCCTAGAAATTATATTTTAAACTCCTGCTATAAACTACTCCTATATGTAAAAATAATTAACAATAGACTGAGACCAATAGTGGAAGCATAAATAGAAGAGTTTCAGTATGAATTTAGGAAGGGTAGATCTTGCACAGACTGTATATTCACCATATCCCAACTGATTGAAAAGAGAATAGTACATTATGCAAAGAGCCTATAATGATAGTAATTAAGAAGCGAGTATGGAGTTTATGAAACGAACGCAAGCGAGTTTCATAATTTTCATACGAGCTTCTTAATTACCATTATAGGCGAGTTTCATACGACTTTTTATGCTCGATCATATTTCTAACTTGAAATTACCGGTATTCAGATGTATACATTTTATTTGTATCCGACAAGATCGGAAGTGACCTTGTTCTAGGTCGTGAATTGTGAGATATGCGCAGACGCGAAAGTATTGATTTTTTCCGAGGAACAATAATGTCATTGACCTTGACGTAGTCCCGTTAAACTTGATAATATTATAATATTATAACCTTGATTATTGAATTCGACATTGAAAAACGAGATGACAAATTGAATTTATTTGAATATTATTTACAATTAACGCTAATTATTATAGTAACAGAACATAACCTTCTGCGACAGTATTGGATTTCTAGCCTCCGTGACTTTTCGCTAATTCTCTTTCGATTGCATATCCGAGAATAATCGATACTTGCGGTTTTATAACGGTACAAAGCTGACTTGTCATTGGCTGAACACATGTAAGCTGAGTTATCATTGGCTGAAGACCTGTACTTTAATGAGTAGGTGTACTTTAATGACGTGCATTAAAGGACTGCTACCAGGTGTATAATTAGTACATTTCGGCATGGTCGAGCATTAAAGAGTTTAATTTACCTACATTTATTGCATTTATCGACTATGAAAAAGCATTCGATAGAGTTGACAGAAGCATTTTATGGAAAATATTAGGAAATAAAGGAATTCCATCCCACTTTATTAGAGTGATACAGTGTTTATATCTAAATAACACAATGCAATTGAAAACATCCCGTAATGATAAAATGACAGAAATAAATCAAGGAGTCCGTCAAGGAAGTCCTTTGTCACCGACACTTTTTAATTCATACATGGATGAAGTCATACGAATATGGCTGAATGAAATATCATTAGATTTTAAATTAAATGACATAAATTGTAGTACAATTTTATTTGCTGATGATCAAGTGGTCATTAGCGAGACAGAAAATGCTTTACCACAGACAGTCTTGAAATTAGATTGAATTGCATCGAGTTTTAATATACAAATATCGACCAATAAAACAAAAGCGATGGCATTTATTGGATCTCAACCAATAAGAGTGAAATTAGTTATAGAGAACAAAATAATAGAACAAATCAACATTTTTACATATTTAGGTTGTTCAACAACATATGGCAAAAAATGTGAAATCGAGGAAAAATTAAATAAATTCAATTATGTCTATGGAACAATACGTGGAACACTGGGGAAGAAAGTGAGAAAGGAAACATCAATCAAATATTACAAAGTAATAGCAATTCCGTCCCTTCTACACGGCTGCGAATCTTGGGTTCTAAAGAAAAACGAAGAAAGAAGAATTGAAGCAGGTGAATTCGCACGAAAACATGACGACCTTCCCTCATCCCCTTCACCAGTTAACTGCAGGCACGTGCGAGGGATAAACCCTTAGCCGAGTTGCCAATTCTTGAAGTCATTGTGATTTGCGAACGTTTTTCAAACTGTGTTCCGTGAAACCGCGATTTTCAGAAAGACTATATTATCTTTGTAAATATACCTTAATTTATAATTACTAAAACAAAATTGGTATAAAAATGGACAAACTTATTTTAAAAACACTTTATATTTATACTTTCACTAACATGTTTTGCCTAAATAAACAAAAAAATGCAGACTTCTATAATAAGTGTTAAATTCTCATGTTATTGAAGTTCCAGAATTTTATACTTAATTAAGAATGTTGCGCTGGTAAAATTTTCTGAAACTGTGATCATTGAATAGTTATAGAATTTATAGTACAAAAGAGTAAAGTTAGATTTTATCAGCTTCGCCTTGGGTGATAATTTCCACGAACGCATAAACTCGGTTTACTCTAGTGTGCTATACAATATTTTATTCATTACTGGTATGTAAATTTAATTTTAAATTGTAGGGCTTTTCTTTGTAATGTGTTGTTGGCGAAGAAGTTCATATATATTCATTTTACTATTGCTAATATGTTGGTTGTCATGTAGAGAGTGATTTAAAAACATTTAATTCACTGCTGTAAATTAGAAAACTTTTAAGCAGTGCTGTGAATAATGTCATTATTTAGGTTGCTAAGGACGGTGTTGCTGTTGGCGATATCTCTTTCGCGTACTGTTCACATACTGTTCGGCGAAGTAAATCACGTATAAAATCGTCTATCTTGCCGAATTATGTTTTAATTTGTTTATTTTCTCTTTAGTTGGTGAACCGTAATTCTTAATTCCTATGCCCATATATCCAACTCCGCCGGTTGCGTCCGATGTTAAGTGATTAAGATTTATACTTATTAAACTGCCTGAACTTTCGATTACTTTATGGATAGAATTTCTGACGTTAGACACAATTTTAACACTTTGTTTTCTTTAGCTACCTCCTCTGCAAATAAGATATTCTGTTTTCTTCGACGGTGTTTTTTGTTGTTTTTGTCGTGATGGTCCTGGATCTTCAGATGTATCAGGAGACCTGGCTGCGGATCATCTGCTCCTACACTCATTAATCATGGCCGGAATAAATTAGACATATTGAAGCGCACAACGGTATAAAACAACACGTCGACAAAGACACTGAGAACGGGTGAAACCCAACAGGTAGAGGCAATGACTACTATATTTGGCAATGCTGGGATCTATTGTATTTCTGCCACGCGGCTAGGGGTTGAGTAGAGGATGGGGGTTTATGAGAGATTACCAATTCCAAGAAGAGAGGCCGTCATGTTTCCGAGCCAAGTATACTTAGATATGTTGCGGGTTATACATTATTGGACAAAAAAAGAAATGAAGATATTAGAAAAGAATTAAAAATAGATAGTATAATTCAACTTATTAAAGAATATCAACATAATTGGAAAGAACATGTAAATAGAATGCCAACAGCAAGTATAAGGAGGGCAGCCATGAATTATAATCCATCAGGAAGGAGATCGTTAGGAAGACCAGTAAAACGTTGGCGAGATCAATATTAATGGAGGCGGAACAGGCCGGAAGGCCTAAACCTTGAAGAAGAAGAAGAAGAAGAAGAAGAAGAAGAAGAAGAAGATGATGATGATGATGATGATGATAAGGATAACGTATAAGAGATTCAATAGATTTCATATAAGCACACACAATCGTTTAGTGTTGAGGACTGTTACGAATTTAGAAGATACTAGAGATTGTACGAGTATTTGAATAAAAAGTAGGGCAATCACTGGACAGCGTACTGAAAGTCCCGAAAAGCCAATATCCTGCGTTGATGTTTAGTGCACATACAGTCAGAAACAATGCATTGTACTATGATTCTTCTTTTGGACCAGCAGCGACTGACGTCAGTGGCTAGGGTGGAATACTGCTGGAAGAGCTGCACATTCCTCACATCAGGTGTTTTATTTCATCTGCGCCGGCCTCATTCCGCAGTAAGTCTCTGTTTCAAACATTCCGACATAAAAAATAGCCCATCAAACACAATGTGGGCTGCGGTCTGATACTGCATCGATCGGATCCGTGTCGTGCTCTGTGCTGCCACCTTCCAGAATATGATTGAACTTCTATCCAACGTCCACCGATCTCGGAAGTTTAAACCCAGGGGTTTCCTTGTTTGCGATTGATTCTTTCATCTGCGACCGTATGGCCTTAACTCTGCCAATATAAATAAATAAACAAATAAATAAATAAATAAATAAATAAATAAATAAATAAATAAGTAAATAAATAAATAATAACTAAACAAATAAATAAGCAAATAAATAAGTAGATAAATAAACAAATAAATAACTAAATAAATAAATAAACAAATAAATAAATAAAGAAACAAATAAGTAAATAAATAAACAAATAAGTAAATAAATAAATAAGTAAATAAATAAATAAACAAATAAGTAAGTAAATAAATAAACAAATAAATAAATAAATAAACAAATAAATAAATAAGTAAGTAAATAAATAAACAAATAAATTAATGAATAAATAAATAAGTAAATAAATAAATAAGTAAGTAAGTAAGTAAATAAATAAATAAGTAAACAAATAAATAAATAATAACTAAACAAATAAACAAATAAATAAATAAGTACATAAATAAATAAATAAATAAATAAACAAACAAATAAGTAAGTAAGTAAATAAACAAATAAGTAAATAAATAAACGAACAAATAAATAAATAAATAAATAAATAAATAAATAAATAAATAAATAAATAAATAAGTAAATAAACAAATAAGTAAGTAAATAAATAAATAATAACTAAACAAATAAATAAGTTAATAAATAAGTAGATAAATAAACAAATAAATAACTAAATAAATAAATAAATAAACAAATAAATAAATAAAGAAACAAATAAGTAAATAAATAAACAAATAAGTAAATAAATAAACAAATAAGTATGTAAATAAATAAACAAATAAATAAATAAATAAATTAATTAATTAATAAGTAAGTAAGTAAATAAATAAGTAAACAAATAAATAAATAATAACTAAACAAACAAATAAGTTAATAAATAAGTAGATAAATAAACAAATAAATAACTAAATAAATAAATAAACAAATAAATAAATAAACAAATAAGTAAATAAATAAACAAATAAGTAAAAAAATAAATAAGTAAATAAATAAATAAACAAATAAGTAAACAAACAAACAAACAAACAAATAAATAAATAAATAAATAAATTAATAAATAAGTAAATAAATAAATAAGTAAGTAAATAAATAAATAAGTAAACAAATAAATAAATAATAACTGAACAAATAAACAAATAAATAAATAAGTACATAAATAAATAGATAAATAAATAAACAAATAAGTAAGTAAATAAATAAACAAATAAGTAAATAAATAAACAAATAAATAAATAAATAAACGAATAAATAAATAAGTAAATAAACAAATAAGTAAATAAATAAATAAACAATAAATTAATGAATAAATAGATAAGTAAATAAATAAATAAGTAAATAAATAAGTAAATAAATAAATAAACAAATACGTTAAATAAATAAACAAACAAATAAGTAAGTAAATAAATAAACAAATAAGTAAATAAATAATTAAATAAGTAAGTAAATAAATAAACACACAAATAAATACATAAGCAAACAAATAACTAAATAAACAAGTAAATAAATAAATAAGTAAATAAACAAATAAGTAATTAAATAAATAAATAAACAAATAAATAAATAAGTAAATAAACAAATAAGTAATTAAATAAATAAAAAAACAAATAAATTAATGAATAAATGAATAAGTAAATAAATAAATAAGTAATTAAATAAATAAGTAAATAAACAAATAAGTAATTAAATAAATAAATAAACAAATAAATTAATGAATAAATAAATAAGTAAACAGATAAACAAATAAATACATAATAATAAATAAGAAAAAATATACTTTATCCAAAATTCTGAAGCAAAGACTTGGTCTCTATTCTACATTGTTTAAGATATACTTATACACAGCATTGCAACAGTACAACGGCAGTAGCAGCATTAGTGTCTTATTTACACTTTAGCTTCTGGTGTGGAATTCAACTTGGGCAAAGCTTCACATCCCTCCCGGAGGAAACATCTAAGGATTTTACCGCCCTTTAAATCCGCCGGGTTTGAACCGCGAACCTCGAATGCATGGTGACCGTAAGAATATCGAGGACGAATTTTCCGTGGTAAACATTTCGGATTTATTATTTCTAGAGAATTCAACTAGAATAAAAATGACGTCGTGTTACGCGTGCGAGCGAACATCTTGTTCAAAGGAATGCGCTACTCTAAACGATGAAGAGATTCGTAAGCAACTTAATAGATGACAGTCTCAGCAGGAATAACAGAATTCAGCTGTTTTGAAACAAATGAACGCGAGTTGCAGAGCGATAGCGATCCGAGACGCAGTGTTTGCATAGAGTGATTGATTAAGCATCAATGCTAGACTGTATTCTGTCCCGAAGTAAAGATATTCAAAGCGTTGCCAGCGAACATGTCAGTTTCGCTGCACAGATTTGCATATAATGACAGACCGGGACCTGCAAGCATTTCAATAGAGTTAACAAATATGTGCTTTGAAATAAAGGGCATTTTTAAGTCTCTTTCAGCCGCTTTGGCCGCTCAGTTGGTAAACTGACTATGAATAGGGATTTCATTTTCATTTCAATATAATCATTACAACCCGGATGTTTAGCATTTATAACAATTAAAATAGGCAGGCAAAAAAGACAATAAAAATGTAAAAAAATGCACAATACTCTTTGAAAAAGGCACTATAAATTTTAAAAAGACATAATATATTTTAGCAATAAATTTAAATTATATCAACATAACTCAGATATTTACTTCGTAGGTGACACATGTTGACTTATAATAGTACACTATGCAACGAGCCTATAATGGTAGTAATTAAGACGCGAGAATGTTTGTTTATGAAACGAGCGCTAGCGAGTTTCATAATTTTCATACGAGCGTCTTAATTACCATGATAGGGAAGTTTCATACGACTTTTTATGCTCGACCATATTTCCAACTTGAAATTATTCATAAGTATTCGTGGTATGGTTATGTAAGCGAGGAGGGGAACTGACTTTCTAAATTGTGAGATGTGCGCAGACGCGAAAGTATTGACTTTTTTCGAGGAACGAATGTCATTGACCTTGATATAATCTAGAGAATAACATGAACATTAGTCTTGATATAACCTGGAAATTGATTTAGAATTGAAAAACGAGATCACAAATTGAATTTATTTGAATATTATTTACAATTAACGCTAATTATTATAGTAACAGAACATAACCTTCTGCGACAGTATTGGATTTCCAGCCTCCGCGACTTTTCGCTAGTTGTATTTCGATTGCATATCCGAGAATAATCGATACTTGCGCTTTTATAATGGTACAATGATGATTTCTCATTGGCTGAACAACTGAACTATAATGAATAGCTGTACTTTAATGAGGTGCATTAAAGGGCTACTACCAGGTGTATAATTACTACATTTCGGCATGGTCGAGCATAAAATAGTTTTTTTTTTATTAACTGTCTTTTCACAAACCTTACATAACAAAAGTGTTCCATCGGTTGAAAACACATGGGCACCAAATTCACTAACGTAAGCATGAAGTTTACTTTTCAATGGTTTACTGAATTTAGGCATTCTAGCTAACCGATCTTATACTTTCTGTCACTCGACAATAACTGACAGTTCCTCACTTAAATTTCTTTCTCCTACAACAATAAACACGTGTAGCACAAAATTGTAACAGTAGGATTTGAAAATATGAAAGCAAACAATTGGAAATGCTACGTAACAACTTCTATGAGAACGAGCTTAATATTGAAAATTATAAAGCTGATTGTTGGTATCGTGAAGACGTGACAATATTATATTTGTAACTGTGGATTGTCGATCATTATTCATATTACACCAATAGTATTAAAGCACGATTATTAGCAGATTAAGCACCGAAATAAATTACTTTTATTTACTATTGTTAGTAAAGTTAGTCATTGTTTCAAATATTTAAATTTCATACACATTACATTACAATTAATTAGAAAATTGCAAATAAACAAAAAAATATTGCCTTAAAGTGATAAAATGGTATTGTTAATTTTATTTGTTACAACAATGTAATTTATTCGTCACAACAATAATTCCTTTCCACAATTCACCTTAAACGCTCTCGTCAACAATTGGATCTTCACTCACACAGTATTCGTTATAGCACTCCACCGACGACAATGACAATTGACTTGGACTATTACGCACAACAATGAACTGTTAATCTTAACTAATATTTACAAAGCACTATTTACAAATCAGAACTACCAGTTCTCAGTTCACAGTTCTTCTATCTCAGTCACTCGAGTTCACAGTATCTCGAACCACAGACCTTCAGAGACAGTTCACTGTACTCGAACTCGGGTCCCTCCAACTGCGGTCCACTGCACTCGAACTCAGGACCCTCCAACTGCGGTCCACTGCACTCGAACTCAGGCCTTCGGCTGCTGACGCAGTTGCGGACGCACACTCGAGTCCGGTACACAAGACTGGCTTGCTTGCTCTGGCTTTCTCACTGACTGGCTGACTAATCAACTGAAAAACTGCTGTCGTTCCTTCGCGACCGTAATTTATAACCAGGGAACGGATTTATATGGACTAAAAATATATGAAATATGTAAATATATATGTAGTTATTTTTACCAAAATATGGAATTAAATATGGATTTTTACCAAAATATGGAATTAAATATGGACTTAAAATTATAAAAAAAATGACTATGTACGTTAAATATTGGTACATTTTAATCAAACTAAACAAAAAATATAATGGACGTACCTTATCTTCCAATGTAGTTTCAACAAAACACAATTTTTATTGTCTGTTACCATAACAATAGGTTACAAACATTTCTTTCAAGTGCTGAAAAGTGAATCTTCTTCTATTGTCTCTGAGGATAGATTTATACTGACTAAAAGAGCGTTCGACGTCACAAGAAGTAACTGGTACATAATTCAATTTCACAATGTCTGCTGGGGATAAGTCCAAGTTAATCTTCACTGTTGATTCACCACTCATCACAGCAACAACCTTTTGTAGTTCTTCATATCCAGGGTTTTTTGAAAGTACAGTGTCCACCTTAGCTCTTACTGCATCTGCAACTTTACCTCTACCACGATTCAGTTGTTCCACAGTACTATTTATAATTTCAAAACTTTCAGATAGTGAAAGGTGCCTATTTTGGAGACTTTTGAGCGTTTTTATGATGCATGAAAATGTATGCTGAATGTGAGCTAAGTCATTCTTCACACTTATGTCACAGGTAACTGTTTTCGCAGTATCAATTGAGACTGCATCTTCAGAGTCCAATGCAAGGAGAACATTGTTAATAGAGTCTATATGTTCGGCATAATATTCAACTGCTTCTAGCCATGTACCCCATCTAGTTAAAATTGGCTTTGGTGGCAATGGAATTTCAGGGTACATTTCTTTCAACACGTTAACTCTACTGGGAGCTTTGAGAAATACTTTTTTCACTGATGAAATCAACAAATCTACTTTAGGGAAATTGTCTCTGACCACTTCTGCCACACGATGAAATGCATGCGCCACACAAGTAAAATGAGTCAATTTAGGATATACAACAGATAATGCTTGTCCAGCTTTGACCATATAAGGGGCAGCATCGCTAATAAAGAATAACACATTATCGTACATAATACCCTTTGGCCACAGGATACCCATAGCTTCGTTGAACAGTTTAACTATAGTTTTGTTATTGCACTTTTCTAGAACATCACAATGTAAAAGAATTCGTTCAGAATATTGTTCACTTAACAAACCGATAACTACATTACCAACAAGTCTACCTTCTTTGTCGGGAGTCTCATCAATGGAAACCCAAATTGAACTATCTTTAATTTCATCTCTTATCTTCTGTATTGTCTCATCGTAGATGGATGGAGCATACGTCTTCCTAAGTGTTGACTCATCCGGGATTGTATGTTGAGTATATTTTTCAAGGAATTCCCTGAAGACCTTATTCTTTAGTTTGTAGAGAGGAATATCAGCAGAGATGAGAGAACGGCACAGGTCGATGTTAAACTCAGATCTTACATTCGATGTTGTTGGTTGTGTTAAAAACAATTGTCTCTGCTTGGAATTTAGTTGTTTGTTGGCCTGATGTTTACTAGTTGTAATGTGTTGTTGCACCAGGAACTTTTGTGTAGATGATACTGCACACTGACACAAATTACAAAATAATATTTTATTGTCAGTTGATAAACCATCTTCTTTAAATTCTGAAATGTAACTTGTTAGTTTTGATTTTAAATTGACTGAATGACGTACTTTTGGCATATTTACCGTCTTTATAGTATGATTTACAAAACTGAACCTATGTGTACTCTGACTGGCATTTAACTGTTGAGCTGCACAACTGAAGTCTGTTAAAAATTTTAAATTAAATTAATACAGTTTTGTAACTTACTTTCCCATTGTTGATAGGACTGCTAATTTTCAAATAACTCTGATGTTAAAGGGATTACTGAACATGTGTTTAAATCTCTATTGTTGAAATGTATTTTTAAAAGTTAATGGAATTTTGTTTTGTTTTATTGTTAAACCTAATATAATATGGACTGTTTTATATGAAATATGGAAAATATATGGAAATTAACGAAAATATGTACTAAACTCTAAAATATGGAAAAATATGGAAAATAAAAGTAGGATTTTTCAACCCTACACATTGTGAAACATAAAGATAATGCAAAATATAAATTATATTAGCTTTATAAGTAAATATGTATTTACATATAAATCCTTTCCCTGTTTATAACCATAGCGACGTAGCCTCGAAAGTTCGAATTCGCGAGTCTTCCACTTCGACGGATTTCTCGGCCTCTCTAGGCAAGCAGAAGATGCGCGCGCAAACTCTCTCCACTCTCTCGCCGCGTTGGCCCTTTCCCCTCTCAGCCGCGCGCCATTCCAAAGTGCTCCGCGCGATCTTCTCTCTTGCGGGACGCTGGTCGTGAGTTCGAATCTTACGTCGCTGTCACAGTATTTATTAGAAAGAAATACCTTAAAAAGCCAAAATAGGCAAAATAAAAATTGACCCTATCACTTTGATTTACCCCAAATCACATTTACATCTATGTAAATAATGATTTACTTCCACCCAGTATAAAAGGCATTTTGCCAAACATCCGGGCTCTATTAATCATCTTCATTAGGGCTAGGATTTTGATGAAATTGCATCTTTCTTCTAGTAAGCCAGAAACATAGCTGCTTTAGTATTTATATGTTATGTGATAAACTGAGTGTTTTAAGACATATTTGTTAGGGCATTTTTTTGCATTTTTTGTCTGTTTCAACTCATAAGAGCATCTTTTGTTTTATTCGATCTTTTTTTTAGGCATTTTCATTTAATTTTGGCCATAAATCCCCATTATTAATGTAAAATAATGTTTATTTCCTTTGATATTTTCTTTACATATTTCGTCCATTAATACCCATTATTTTGTACAATATTTTAATCATTTTTCTACCCAAATATTGCCATTTTAACGTTGTACACCCCATGTAATGGATCAGTCCAACCACCCCTTCAATATAGACTCCTCTATACCTGCTAATTCCGGATAAGAGTGGCCTTGTGGTAGACTATATGAAAACTAAAAGTAAAGTAAATCCATGGCGCTACAGCCCATGAAGGGCCAAGACCAACCAGCTGATGCTGACCTCACGTCCACATGCCAAAGCAGAGGTGAACGATCATACATGGAAACTACATCAGGCAAAATAATAAATTAAAGTGTACTACTTAGAAAAAGTTATGTAAAAGTTAACTTAATTACTAGTCTAAATATTAAGTAGTACAAAATCTCTTTTTCTACTAAGCCAATTATGTAACATCAATTTTTAGGGCATTTTTGAAAGATTTTTAGGCATTGTTTTTAGGACATTTTTTTCATGATTTATAGGTCATCAAAATCCTAGCCCTAATCATCATCATCATCATCATCACCATCACCATCATCATCACCATCATCATCACAATGTTTGGTCACTTTTCACACAAGTTAAATAAGCAGTAACTATATACTTAAGTGTGAGGAAGATGTATCTAGTACAGACGTATCCGAATCAACAGGTAGCGCCTAATCATCGCTCAATGCAGCCCGCAACACTTCAGTCTACGTTTGAGGAGTGGGGATGGAGAGGTAGCTGATACAAGTCACAAAGTGTGGCAGTGGTGGATTACTTCATTTAGCTGTTACCAGTGGTGGTTTATTTGTGTGAATGTGTTGTCAACAGTAATACCGAGAGTTTCACTCAACAACAAAAATTTTGCTCCGCTGAATCCGAAAATGCATCTCTTTTCTTCGTATCACGTAAGGTTTTTAAGATATAATATGATTTCACTTTTCGATAAGCGCTCCCCCAAGAAACATCTAGCGCGGGTTGGGGGTTGTGAACCAAAACAAAAGCAAATACATTTCAAGAGTTTATGACTTATTTCACTTATTTCCGGTTTCTTATGGTTGTTGGCATGTTCTTTTGTACTTATAATAAATAAACAGATATTGGTCCCTTCTATTCAGTAAATTTCATGGCAGTTCAAAGTGAGGTCTACGCAATGAACAAACAAGGGTTTCATTATTTAAAAGAAAAGTTTACCATTTTGAGTGAAGGCAAATTAAAAGAGGGCATTTTCATAGGTCCACAAGTACACAAAGTTATGGCTGACTCTTTGTTGGAGGAAAAACTTTCCGTTACAGAGAAAATGGCATGGCGCGATTTCAAGGTGTTTGCACAAATTTCCTTGAAAATTATAGGACAGAAAACTACATAGAACTTGTTGTGGAAACCATGTCAAGTGCATATGAGAAACTGAGGTGTAATAGGTCTCTCAAAATACACTTTTTCGTTCTCATTTGGATTTCTTTCCTCATAACCTTGGAGCGGTAAGCAACGAGCATGGAAAAAGATTTCATCAAGAAATATCTGAAATAGAAAGGCGATATAAAGGAAGATCATCATCCGACATGCTTGCAGACTATTGTTGGTTCCTTGTCAAAGACAATCTCGGGTCTAGTTATAAACAGAAGTCATCCAGAAAAATTATAATAATTCAATAAAACATCCCAATAAAATAATCAAATACCAATAAATCAAAAGTTAACAAAATAAATTTTTAACAAACTTAAACTGATAATTATTGTAAAACCAACACTAATCATAAATAATTCTGTTTTAAACTATGTAACATCATTTTTCTATCCAGTACACATTTTTCAAGTATTATGAGGCGTTTTGAATCCCTAGTGTGTTGTAATTTTAATTATAGCAGTGAAAAATAACACATACAACCCAAGAACAAAAAACTCAACACACTAGAACAATATGAAATATACAAACACACTAAAACACACCCTGATCAAATTCTCGACACACAGATCAATTTCAGTACACACACACTATTTGACTCCACTTTTCAACAATCAAACGCACCCACACAACAGGCAGAGAAGCTCGAGATGACGCCGAGATCTAGTAGGCTCTGAGAATGGTGTGATGAAGCACCGAAACAGCTGTAAGCAGCACAGACTTACATAATTAACACGAGTAAGTCCGCTAGTTAATCAATTACTTAAAAAAAAAGAAGTTTTTTCATAACAATTCAATTCATTTTCCCTGAAAAATGGTACGTGATGGGGCAATTTGGGTTTTAAATTCCGGTTTAGGGCACACATATTATAGTTATATTCACCTATTTTTATTTCGGAGCAAGACAAAAAGTAAAAATGTATTGTTCAGGTTAATCAAAGAAAAATGGCAAATACTTAAATTATAAAATAAATAATAAATAGTAGGAAGGAATTTCTACTTCAGTTGGGCAGCATATTCGCCAGGCACCAATTCCATAGGATTTGAGGATAAAATTATGTCTAGATAACAAGGTTACTCAGTTACCAATACCTATATTTGGCATTCATGAAATACGACACAAAGAAATTTGTTTATGCTCGACCATGCCGAAATGTACTAATTATACACCTGGTAGCAGCCCTTTAATGGACCTCATTAAAGTACACCTATTCATTAAAGTTCAGGTGTTCCACCAATCAGAAAACACCATTGTACCAATATGAAAGCGCAAGTATCGATTATTCTCGGATATGCAATCGAAAGACAATTAGCGAAACGTCACGGAGGCTGGAAATCCAATGCTGTCGCAGAAGGTTATGTTCTGTTACTATAATAATTAGCGTTAATTGTAAATAATATTCAAACAAATTCAATTTTGTCATCTCGTTTTTCTATGTCTAAATCAGTTTCCAGGTTATATCAAGATTAATGTTCATTTTACTCTTTAGATTATATCAAGATCAATGACATTTGTTCCTCGGAAAAAATCAATACTTTCGCGTCTGCGCACATCTCACAATTTACGAGATATTGCACAAGGTCACTTCCGCTCCCCAGTCAGATAAGAATAACATGCATACTTATGAATAATTTCAAGTTAGAAATATGGTCGAGAATAAAAAGTCGTATGAAACTTGCCTATAATGGTAATTAAGACGGTCGTATGAAAATTATGAAACTCGCTTGCGCTCGTTTCATAAACATACTCGCGTCTTAATTACTGCCATTATAGGCTCGTTGCATAATGTACTATTATCTAACTAGAATTGCCGATACGAGAATCAGCAGGAACCTGGTAAAGTCTTGGCAGTTCGTGTGTAAAATCGAACGAGACGGGACGAAAATTATCATTAGGATACAAGTGCAATGAGCAGCGAAATGGTGTCACCTGTAATGCATGCAGATACGCCAACACAGTGATTAATGGACGCTGTGAAGCATTAAATTCTATTATTACCTGTCCCTTTCATCGATAAGTGTCTCATAAATCGCACCTGCTATAAAGATCTATAAATTAGATAACATCACGACACAACAGTCTGAAAGCCATAATCTTCACTTTTTACTTCCCACAAGACATATATTCCTTCATTCTTGAAGAAGTTTTCGTTGTCAGAATCCTTCACACTGAAAAAGTCGGTTTTGGCGCGCTGTATGTGATTTCTCTTAAACTATTGGATATATTTAATTAAATTCAGTATTTACGAATCAACAATCAAAATTTATTTCATGTGCCGTCTGTGCTTATCCTTATTTAACAGCTATATTGGTTTTACAATATTTTTGTTACATAATATATCAATTGAACGTTTTCGGCTCTATTGAGCCATCATCAGAAACAAGTAAGCCCATATGTATGATATAAGTAGGCCTACACAGTATATTGCCGTACAAGTGAACTCAATTAATATTAAATAACATGCTTCTGTGTAAAATCGATGATTATATGGCAATAATTACATTATAAACACAAACGGCTATGTAGGCCGTATTCAAGTGTTAAAACTGTTAATGTTAAAATTACATAAAATGCTTTAAAATTATAATCAAAAGTAGTAGTTGTCGGGTTTGATGTCTATGGAGGTTTCCATAATTTGGTGGTAGCTGGATGCGACAACTGTAGGGGAAGAAAGTATCGAATGTAATGCCTGTACTCAGTTATCTATGACAGTAAATGCTCTCAGTAATTTGCAAATGCTCAAAAATAAAAAGAAATTATGGTAATAAATTGTTGAAATAATTTTGGTTTTATTCTTTAACTGGGCGGATACTTGATTCGAACAAATGTAACATTGAAATACTGTAGTGTATTACGATACAAGGTTGGAAAGTGCATTATACAAAATGAAGGATAAGTTTGAAAAACGACTGTAATGATCCAAGACTTGTCGCATAATTCATGCGGGCCAGGTGTTGAGAACATTACATCACACGGCGGCTGTGCTACAGTCCTGTTTCGAATCCCCGCTGGGACATACGATCTCGTCTCTCAGCAGGGAACCAACTGGTCTCACAGGTGCAGTGTAAATATGACCAGGCCCGGGAAGGCTGTGTATATTATACAACAGACAGGAAACTTGTCTATATGTCATGCATTATGCAGCAATTGTAGGTTATTGGGACGACCGTATTTAAGAGGATTATAGCCACTGTGAGATTAAAAATGTTTGCAATATCATTCGCACTTCAAGGATATTCCCAACGAGGGAAAGCCACGAAAATACAGCTCAAAGTTGCATCATGATGAAATATGTTTTCAAAAATATTTAGTTGTGCGTGTGACTTAATACGATTTGCTTCGTTGGTTTCGAGAGAAAGAAAAGTTGGCGTTGTAGAAGAACTAGGGCTGGGGACGGAGCGGTTCGGTTCGGAGCAGTTACTGTGACGTCATTACTCGGTTGAACCGAGTACAGTACCGAGTACAAATTTGTGGCGGCAGATTTAAAATTTAGATAGATTGAGTCGATTTTATAAAGTACTTTGAAAGTGAAACCAAGCGTGTTTTAAAAGCGTTGTAGTAAAGCGCTTTCGCTTTGCCAATTGACGAGAAAAAAGTGCTTCTCTTCATTGCAAAATGGCGGTTGCAAATTTCATTTGCATGATTACAACTATTTGCGGAGTTATTTTGTATGAAAGGCCTATTTAACTTTCAGTGTTGTTATACATGACAGACGAAATAAAATTGATAAAATAATTTATAATACTAACAGCTAATAAATTAACATGTGAGGTAAACGTTAAACGCTGCAGCTAAGTAAGAAAGAAGATAGAAAGAAACGGGCTCCATGAAGCACTGCCTAAAACACTTAAAAATAACACACAGAATTATTTACTACTAGCCGTACCCGTGCGCTCCGCAGCACCTGTTAGAAATAAATATAAAGTAATTACATAATTAAAATAGGACGTTTGATCCAGGGAACAACTTTTACAACAGTGCAAGATAATCTGCTTCGCTCATTACCCAATTTTTTTTTTTGCATTGCATTTATTGCATATATATTTTATGTATTTTAACACGATTCAATTGAGCATAGTTAAAATTTGAATTATAAAATAATGGATTGCTAAGCTAACGTACTATTACTACATACTAAATCAATACACTCTCGTTGTTCGTTAATTCTCTGAGATTAAAATGAGTGTACATAAATATTATTTTAAGAAATACAGAAAACGAATGTACAAAATAGCCTGTGCATAAGAAGCTATTTTAATCGTACCTGTCCTCGATTTACTCAGACGTTACTGTAATAACATTATAGCATTATGTCCATCTAGAGAAACTACACTTTCCAATGTGAAATAATAATTAATTATACAAATCTGTTAATTTAGCTTCTGATATTACTTCATACAAACACAGAAACATTCTCTGTAGGCTATGTTTAATAGCTTTCGATTGTTGATGTCCAAGGCCCCTGTTTCGATTGTTGTTGTCCAAGGCCAGTTATAGACGAAGTTATTTGTTTTTTATTTCATTACACCGTCTTAGATGGCGTTATTTTAATTTTAAAACTCATTTATCTCATTAAATATCAGTCCTATCAAAATTTTGTAAAGAATAAAACTTATCGGAAAACATTTTTAAAGAAACGTTTGTTATGTAACATTTTTCACAAAAATCAACAATAAGCGAGATATTTCGATTTGTTTAATTCAGGCCCCCTTATAACCCCCCTTTTAAATAAAGTATTTTGAATACCATATAGCCTAAAATCTAAGTTACAACGAACTTAATTTATATTCCAATTTTCATATAAATCGGTTCAGCCGTTATCGCGTGAAAAGGTAACAAACATACAGACAGACATACAAACAAAAATTTCAAAAATGCGATTTTTGGTTTCAGGGTGGTTAATTATATATGTTAGGACCAATTATTTTTGGAAAATCGAAAATTACCAGAAAAATTTCGGCTAAAGATTTATTATTAGTATAGATTACGTAAAGTGGATAAAATAATCAATAAAACGTGGAATCTTAAACTGAAGAACATAATGTTTATTTATTTTATAACATTACTTGCCTTCAATACAACCATGTTCTCTTTGGTGAAGAGTAATATTATTAATAAATTAAAGTAATTAGGTAACATAATTCGTAGAAATAAATACAAATAAAATTATGACATGAGGTAACACAAATTCAATAAACACAAATAGGAGAAAAACGTAATGCACTTCTCTTTTTTTAACATATTTTAATATTAATCAAACACACTAATATGATGATGATGATAATAATAATAATAATAATAATAATAATAATAATAATAATAATAATAATACTATTATTATTATTATTATTATTATTACAGTATTATGTTCAGACTGTCAGTGTTCATTAGGCCCACTTGACAGGTCATATAATAGGATGAACTCCTCTTCGATACTAGAGGCCTTTCAGCCCGCCTTGGGGATAAGGAAATAATTTGTCCTGCAGCAGAAAATATTTAAATACAACAGTACCTACGTTGTTGTCTGCTAGAATTAAGTAAAACACGTGAACTCTGTTTGAACGTTTGAACTGACTGGTAACGGCTACGGTTAACCGAGTAACTTCGGTGCTCCGCTGTCAAGCACATAAACCGATAGAACCGAGTAACTCAACAGTTCTACTCGCTCCGTCCCCAGCTCTAAGAAGAACACGTCGTCCAATTCCCTTCAATCTAAGCAAAATATACAGGGTGTTAAAAAATAACGTTTACAACGTTTCAGGGATGATGAAGGAGGTAAAAACAAACATCTTTTGTAAGTGACAAAACTTTGACAGAAGCGCCGTTTACTGTGTACGTAAGTGTTAGTATAATCCATAAAGAACAAGACCAATTGTCGTTTCAAGGGTGGTGTTCAAACTGCCGTCCATTGAAGGCATTGCACAACTGGTACCTTCGTACTATGGCGTGTCTGCAACGCTCAAAAAGGCCAGCATTGTCTCTAATAACATGTGCAGCTTCAACAACGCGAACAACTACTGTTCAACCAGGAGATCAACCGTGAAAGGAATGTGCTTACTATTGCGTCATCTATTGGAGCGAAGTACATAGATAATATTATCGTTATAACGTCAGTTTAAAAACCATGCGCTCTCCTGCATATGTTATTTCCTATATGGAGAGATTAAAAGATCAGGAGATTAACAGTGATCTAATTTTGTAACTAGGGTAGTATAAATATGTGTGTAGCAATGTTATTTTTTGTGCTGTGAGAGCGAGCCAATAGAGATACGAGTATCCACGTGTGTGACCTTATGACATCTTAATGACATCAACATTCATTCACAGCATTACCCCGCTCCGTTTCATTCCGCAAAGACTTTCTCGTGGTTGCACCACAGTAAGTCTTCTGCCGTATCGATCAGTGTCTCATACACAAGACGTTTCATGTCTCCCCACAAAAATAAATCGGTGGGTTAGGTCCGGTGATCGAGGTGGCCACGGTACTGGCCCACCCCTGCCAATCCAACGATCGGGAATATAGCATTTAGGTGGTTCCTGATACGACGATCAAAGTGTGGAGGGCACGTCATGCTGAAACCATATTCGTTCTCTGATGTTCAATGGGATATTTTCTAAAAGTTCTGGTAGGACGTCACGTAGAAAAGCAAAATAATTACCACCACGGAGACTGTTAGGGACCCTTTTAACTTGTTGCAGGCACAGCAGTACAAACAGAACTAACCAGTGTGTGTTGTGACGGAAGTCAAGGCATCTACCCTTCAGGCCATCTTGCGGCAAAACGGCGCATCTGCTAAAGTTTTGTATAACTATTACGAATTACAACTCTGATTCTCCCCATCTTTGTTTTTCAGTACACGATTGAAATTTTACATGTATAATTACAACCAATCGACAACATAAGATCCATCAGTCACAACACATCAATATTATATATAGTACCTCAAGACATTTCATTCTTCGAACAATGTGAATTTTAATTAATTCTTTTTTAAGCTAATATATTCATTTTAGTCATTTTATTCATAATTTATTTTAACATTACTGATAATTCGTATAATTCTAATTGATTAATTTGTATTTATACTGTAACATGAGTTATATGTATACACAATCAATTCAATTTCAATTTTAAAATTTCGCATCACATTGCAATTAATTATCCTCCAATTTTATCCAATTTTATTTTATTTATAGTTTTATATATAAAGCTCATGAAGATCCAACACCATGTATAATACATTGCTCATTTGTTATTTGCTCAATTTGATCAAGGTTCAGACTACATATTTTATTATATCTGATAATGCCCAATAAGGCGAAAACGTTAATATATTCCATATTCATATAGCAAATAAACATTTGCAAATAGATGTGCCTTATGATTGAAATTTATATATAGGTACTTATTCTACACTCAGGAACAAAAAAAAACGGACACTTCTATATTTGCTTGTATTTTGTTGCCAATTATTTCAAAATGAAACAAAACCCATTTAAACAAAATAATGTTTCATTTAGCACCTTATACGACAACATTTGAAAAAAAATCTCTGATGCGAAAATTTACAAAAAATTACAAAGGGCGTATAACTATGGCATAGTTTGGTCTAACTGTTTTTTCATTTTATGGTGCCTTAAACATTAAAAACTCTTTTTAGTAACGGGTATTACCCCCTCTGGCTTGAATAACTGCATCCATACGTCTTGGCATGCTCTCAATTTGGTTAGCAATGTCTTCTTGAGGAATAAGTTCCCATTCTTCGCCAACTCTTGTAACGATTCTGGTCTCGGTCGTCTATTCTTAACACGCCGTACCAGGCATGTCCCACGCTTGTTCAATTGGGTTCATGTCTGGACTCCTTGCTGGCCATGGAAGAACATGGATTCCCACTTCTTGGAGATAATCTCCGACCGCATGGGCAATATGCGGCCGTGCATTATCATGCATTAAAACAAAATTATCGCCTACAAATTGGCTAAATGGCACAACATGATCAGCCAAACATTCATTTATATACCTATCAGCTGTTAGTCTTCCATTTTCAACAAAAACCAACTCTGTACGAGCATCCGTACACACTCCTGCCCAAACCATTACTCCACCACCTCCATACGGCACATTTTCGGAAATGCAACACTGTGAAAATCGTTCTCCCCTCCTTCTCCAAACTCTTTCACGTCCATCAGGTGAGCACAGATTGAAACGGGACTCATCGGTGAACAGAACACAGCTCCACTGTCCATTTCTCCAATCCCTGTGATCATTTGCAAAACTTAGTCGTTCAACTCGATGCATTCTGAGAAGTCTGGGACCAGTTGCAGGTCTACTTGATATCAGTCCACTTGCTTTCAACCTCCTTCTAACTCTTTTGGCCGAAATTGGGCGTCCATGCATGTTAACAAATTGCTGGGCTACACTAGTAGCTGGCAGGTTGCGCTCCCTAAGAACTCTCAACACCATATACCTGTCTTCATTTGTATTTGTAGCTCTTGGACGACCCGAACCTGGTCTTCTGGTATATTCTAGGGTCTCTCTCTATACCGTTTTATGGCATCATGGGTTGTGCTTCTAGCCATATTCATAACATTTGTAATGTAACGTACACTGCGTCCATCATCGTAAAGCGCTACAGCTCGAGCCACATCTTCAGGTCGCATCTTGTTTTAAGACAAATGTTACAACCCCACTTAAACTCAGAAAATGTAAAAATAAAGAAATAACGAATGATAACGATAATGAAACACAAAATGGTTGAGACAAAATTGTTATAGCTGAGACTCCGAAAGCAAAATCGGAATATTTGGTTATAATGGCTTGTTTATAAAACAAAAAACAATCAACAATGTATACACGTCTCCATAACAACAGATGGCTACCATAATATTGTATGAGAAGATAATGTTTTGCAAAATACCAGCAAATATTAAAGTGTCCGGTTTTTTTTGTCCCTGAGTGTATTATAAAGTTTTGTCACTTAAAAAATATGTTTGTTTTTACTTCCTCTATCATCCCTGAAGCTTTGTAAACGTTATTTTAACACCCTGTATATTACTACTATCTTTGTTTTATTATACGAATTGTGGAAAAAATTTTGGGACGCTAAAATAACGGAAAATGAAATACTGTGGTATTAAACAAGCAATTCTTGTAGGCCTATTACTCGTTGCACGAATGATTGCCGTAGGCCAGTAGGCGGACTAAATCATAAACACTTCGTAGGAGATAGGTAACGCAGCGCCACTGCCTCTCTCGAAATGGGCAAGAGTTCGTGCAATGAGTAATATATATTTCTATATTTTATTTTGAAAAACGGCCTAAAGATTTTGATGAAATAGGACGAATTTACAGTTTTCGGATGAGAGAAAGCTCTTTGGCTGGGTCTCGTATTTGGAAAAACTCATTTTTTCGAGTTAAATAGCCAGGTTTTAGAGGTTAAATAACAGCCATTCCGGGAAAATTGGGAATTCCAATGAAAAACTATTTTTCAGAAATATTTGTTCATTATTAGTGTGAGGCATAGACAAGGCTCTAAATTTAAATATTCGCCGTCTTCCTAACAAGTGAGCTGTTCAGAGCAGAAGTGGTGTAAGTCAAGAATGGGTAGTGAGGGTTGAAGTACACATTCTGTAAAATACAGCGCAAAGTAGCAATTAATATTCAATTTATTTAAACTATTAGTAGTCAGTGGATAGCAGGAAGGACATATTAATTGCTACTTTGCGCTGTATTTCACAGAATTTTTATTTTAAACCTCATTATCCAATTTTGACTTACACCACGTTTGCTCTGAACGGTTCAAGTATTGGGCCGAGTGACCTATTACGGTCTCAAACTAGAATTTTCAGTCCATCTCTTCTTCGGACGACCTAGAGATCTTTTGCCATGCGGATGGTAATGAAACAGTGCTTTTGGAATTCTGCATCGATCCATTCGTTCGAGATGATCCTTCCACTGAAGTTGATATTTACTGATGAATTGCATTACGGGTTCTATTTGAAGTTCTTGCATTGTCCTCATTTTTTTTATGATCCCAGCGAGTATATCCAGCTGTTGCTTTCATAAACCTCATCTCACTTGCTGTTATTCTACTTTTCATTCATTCATTCATTTATTTTATTCCATAGATCTTACATGAGCAATGAAGCTTTAAGATGTGGAACATGTCAACATTTTACAATATTACAATTACAATTTTTACAAATGTTTATAGTTTTACAATTTAGTAATTTTCTACAATTTTTACAATTTTGTACAATTTTTTTTTTTTTTTTACATTTTGGCGAGATGTAGTGAGATGAGATGAGGTCCGAGGATTCGCCAAAATATTACCCGGCATTTGCCTTTTCGGTGGGGGAAACCTCGGAAAACCCCAACCAGGTAATCAAATCAAAGGGGGTAATCAAATCAAAGGGGTTGATGCCAAGGACTCGCCATAGACCATCCGGCTTCAGTCCCACGGCTGGGGAAAACCTCCGAAGAAACCAAAGTCCAAAGGGGGATCCAACCCAAGCCCGAACGCAGCTCCGGATCAGCAGCCCAGCACTGACATCTTTATTCTTCAAAGTCCATGTTTTGGCTGTGCTAAGGTTTTATACAAGCCTATTCTTGTGTGTCTTTGTACTAGTGAAGGTTCCATGATTTTATTAATGATCCCATTGTTTTATTATGTTTAAATATTTTTTCAGCAATATCTACTTCATCATAAGGTGATAGTGTATAGCCAAGGTAAGTGAAAGTATTTACTCTTTCTATTATTTTATTATTCAAAGAGATTTTACTTAGTACAGGGAATATTCTAATGCTTTATTTCAAAAGAAATAGTAATATGCGTTACAAGGGCGGTATGTTGAAGTTTTCATGTTCGAGAAAAAGTTTGAAAAAGCGAAACGTAGTTGAGCATTTTTAATTTCCGAGAATTGAAAGAAAACATACCGCTCGTGTATCGTACATTATTTTGTGCGAAGATCGTTTATTACATACCTGAAAGAGGAATTTCTAATTAGTTTCAATGAAATCTCCATCTTGGTTTCTGTTCAATAACGGCAAATTTGCAAAACAAAAATATCTATCTTCAACATTGTTGCTTTAAAATGTTTTCTGTGTTTACTATACTCCAGCAGGCCGTGATATACGTCTGTCTTTTTTTCCCCCAGTCTATAAATGCGAACTTAAAACAAACGGTAAGGTTACGTAATGATTTATTTTTCATTTTAATATTTTAACACTATTATTTATATAACATATTGCAGTAATAACATCGGCATCTGGAATCTTGTTGATTTTTTCATGGCTTCCTTAACGTTACTTGCATCACGAATGTTGTAACTTTAGTGGAGTTGTAGAGTTTACTTAATTTTTGCAAATATTTAAAAACAATAATTAACAGTGCAATTTAGGTGAAATTGCAGTGGTAAGTTTCCAATTTCTAATTATTACTATATTGAACGTCTCTAAAAACAATATGTTAAAAGCCTAAAGCAGTAAAGTCAATATGTCACTTAAGCGGTAAGAAGAGGGAAATTGTTATGTGTGTTAGATTGGGAATACTGAATGTGGAATTTTAGACTTTCCGCGGATTGGTTTTGTGCGGAAACCAAGCAAATACGCACGATCTCGCACAAAATATTTTACAAGTTTTATGCGCACTGAATCTAAGTGGCCGATATATGTTTTCTTAGAAACTGAGTGGGTGTTTATCTTGCCTTGTCATGTCTTAAGCGGTGGTCTTAGTTAGGCCTTGCTAACTACATGGTCAGGCACTCATTACTTGTGAATATCTGATAATAGTTCATAATTCTCACAACAGTGTGGACGAAACGGAACAAAAGACGGCACTTGAAGACAGATGATAATGATATCCCTTGACATCCAGGAAAGGCTAAAATAGCGCTTACAAAAGGCCACAACCGCTCGGCTTGCTATTCATTTACAACAGTTGGTTACAGTCTTCAACCTACGCTCCTCTGTTGTTAGCAGAAATGAAGACAGAAGCCTTTGTTGAATGTGTGCCTGCAGATTCAGGACTGGGTATCGTAGGCGGTTGTTGGAGTGGGATGCGAACCTGAGGTATAAAATTGATGACAAGTAATACAATTTGTATTTTTATCAAGGAAATTATAAGTCTGGCGCCAGACTTTGAGCTTGTGAGACAGGACAGTCGTTTTATAACCCTGTTCTACGTCTCGTTAAATTATAATGAATGAAAGCACATTACACCCTGCTGCTGTCTTTATATTACACGAGCAAAATCAAACTAAATAGTGCTCGACATGTTGCAATCATTACTATGGATATCGTGTGCAGACATGCCATCTTCTTGATTATTCGATGATGTTCGGGTAAAGACAGTTAAATCATTTTTTGTGCAAATGAAATTTTGTTCCAAAAATAAATACCAATTTCTGTTGTAAGATTAATCTATCAAAAATATTTAATCGAATAATCGGTTGTAGTTAATATTAATTATTATTTCGTTAATACAGGGACATCATTTTATTTTTACTTCAATTTTTATTGTACCTGAGTTTTTGAATGTACTTCACTCCCACCCCTTCTACTAACGAAGTTCCAACTGTCCTCCTCATAGAACCAAGGCCGCATATAGTAAGCAGTACTGAGTTAGTGAGTATAGTATGTTACAGAAAAATGTTAGCGTTTTCCAGTGACGAAAGAGCTTTCAATATTGAATCATATTTTCGCACAGGTATTGTCGTTCGTTTGCCTACGTTGCATCCCGATTTCCCCCACCTGCTTCTGCTCGCCCCTCTGTAAAGACTAGTAATATTATACAACTATTACGTACGTAATATTATACAACTATTTAAAATAACTTAAATAAAAGGGCCTCGTTAAGTAATTAATTGTCACGTGATTTCCTCCCTCTCTACGATCCTGCGACATAACCACTTGGACGGACAGTAGATAGCATGTTTGAGCAATTTTATCTGTGCGGGTCGGGCAGAAGTGAAGATTGAATTTACATTACATAAGATACTCTTTTATAGAGTAGGTACAGAATTATTTCAACATGAGTTACTAGTACGAAGAACGAAACTGGTAATTGGAATCAGGTACAATAGTGTATAGTGCGATAATATGCACAAAAGAACTGAAGTCTGTATCGAAATGAACGGTCACCATTTTCAAAAATTTGTTTAAATATCCATATTATGATTATTTTTCAATTTAACTTCATTCTCTATATTGTACGCTAATATGCTGTAGACAGTATAATATACACTGCATAATGAATACGTCCTCATGGACAGCTCAGTTCGTGAGTAAAAACACTCATTGTTAATACTGTACTGTATTTTGATTAAACAAAAACCTAATGAAAATGATCAAACTCAAAATTGCGATATACCCTAGTTTACATGAATGGGTGAACTACTTTTCTTACACCCTATACCTAGTAAAGTGATTTGTTTTTATTTTACGCCAGTATCATTGAACTCCAGTCGCGGAAGGGGGTAGCAAACGTTATTTCCGGTTCTCAAATGTTAATACAAAAGTATAGCCAGGTTAATATTAAAAATGTTAGTAAAAATGTTGTCCCTGTACAAACTCATATTAAGAATTTCGACAATATTCCTCTCTCGGAAATTGCTTACTTAAAAGCACAATAGTACTGTTATTTTCTCTACCTGCAAAGCAGGCAGCGTAGGGAAAATCTTTGCGTAAACACTTCAGAAAGAGATGAAGATATGATGACAGTGACCTAGTCTATTGAAAGTTGAAACACAATGCGAAACGCTTTTTAGCAACGATTGTTATTTTTAACAGCAGGTTATACACTACACAAAAGAGGCGTGTTTATTTACAGAACAGTTCACGAAAAGGCTGCCATTCAATTCATATGAAAATAAAATTAATATTTCACAAAGCTTTATTGTATCTTTTGTGCTCATGTCACAGTTATGTTCGTCTGGTTGAATGCCTATAGTCTTCTAACATATGTTTAAAACCGACATTAAAATTTCAACCAAATTGCACTTTTTGTTAACGTTGTTTAATTTTTAATTATAATTCATCCCGACGAATTGTTCATCATCGAGGTAATACGAAATGTGTAGAACAAGGTAAAAGGTTAAACGGTGAAAATATTAATTCAAAAGTTGCCTAACTGTAACTGATTCAGCTGACAACTTGTACCAGGTTCAGGTTCGATTTTGAGCAGATGTAATGAAATTTATAAAGACAAAGCTACTCGTAGTACTTGAAAAGCCTATGAAGTTATGAAGTGAGCGCTGAAGGACAAATAGTAACGTGCAGCGTGAGATATTGGTGAAAATATTAAGTAAAAAAGGGAAATATCTGACAAGTAGGCATGTCCTACGAAGAAGAATAATGATGATGAATGTTAATCATAGGCTAAGTTTTGTAATTTATTGTCTACAATTTGTGTGTGAAAGGAAAAAACTACGACATAACGTATTCTACTGCTTCTATGACTTAAATACGAGGCGCGCCCAGAAAGTATTTGCATTCCTGGATTCGCCCATACGTGCTACATGCCCTGCCCATCTCAAACGTCTGGATTTAATGTTCCTAATTATGTCAGGTGAAGAATACAATGCGTGCAGTTCTGCGTTGTGTAACTTTCTACTTCTGAAACTTCATCCCTTTTAGCCCCAAATATTTTCCTAAGCACCTTATTCTCAAACACCCTTAACCTATGTTCCTCTCTCAAAGTGAGAGTCCAAGTTTCACAACCTTACAGAACAACCGGTAATATGTCATCCTCTGAGGAGTTTAGGGCTGAGAGGAATGCGGTTCCGACTAGTCTAGCGCGGTACTGGAGTGGGAGGGAACAGTGACAGCGGCAGTCTGGAAGGAAGTAGAATCATACTGAAAACATTCGCCCAATTTACGAGAGCAGTATGCCTATTAGTTTTCTAACGTATTTTTGGCGAGATAGAGGTACAACCATTCGTACTTACGTGTTCAGAGAAGGAAAGTATTGTAGAACATTTTATTTATTTATTTATTTATTTATTTATTATTTAGTCTATTATTTATTTATTCTGGTGAAGTTAAGGCCATCACACCACCAGAAATACAAATACAATAAAATAAATAAAAATAAAAATCATAATAAAACTACAATAATATAAATGAAAAGAAGAATCATACTATAAAATTTAGTGATTAGTAGAATTGAATTAAATTTGTAAAGTAATCAATTTAAATATACTGTACTGTTGAACTCACTTGAGAAGTAAAATTACTTGATTTGTATTTTAAGATATCACCAACAAATGATTTTCGCATGACATTATAGGAATCTGTTTTTCACGATATCAATCACACATATTCTAAAATTCTAATAGAATAAAACCAAAAACTTTTCCACAGTATGTTTCCATAAAAATGATTTCTAACGGTGAAATATTTAATATGAGTAATTCATATAATAGTAACATAGCTAACATCAGGGAGATGTTTGAGCAAAAATTGCAACAATGTATTTAATATATTAATAACAAAGCGATATAGGCCTAGGTAAGCAATATGTATATGAAATATTCACACACTACTACAAACTAAAGACTGCATATTTTTGGACGATTAATACTTCCCACTCCGCTCGGCTCGGCTTGGCTGTAGCAACAAAAGAATCTACCTGCAACCCCCCCGCACCGATGGCAAGAATACCTCAGGTCCAGCGCTAAACTCGTCGGAGGAAGACAGTACGCCATCAACTTCTAATTCTGAAAAATAAAGTGAGTTTACTACCTTTTTAACAGTCGTTGTCTTTAATCCACACGAAACAAGATCAATGTTTACATTCTAAAAGAGACTACACGTTGCCTGGGCATCCCTAGCACATTCCCATCCTACTGCTAGGGCTCGTGTTAACTGAGGTTTAATTTTCAGAGTATTTGTGATGCATTAACTGCCGTGTCCTGATCTGCTGGCGCGGCCTCGTTAACACGGAGCAGCCCTCAAGGATGCGCTGCACCGGCACAAATAACTCGGCGAGGCAGGGGTGACCACAGTTACTACCTCTGAACATGTTGCCACCAGGTACGATGAGAATTTACTGATCACCGAAGCCCGGAAGTTAGGCAAAATGTCTTCTTTAACTGCGTGGATATGAAAGAGTTTAATAGAGGTAAACACGATTCCGCATATTTGATTACGGTAGGGTCAGTTTTTGTTTTGTTTTTTTTTGCCTATTTTAGCTTCCCTTGCTTATTTTAAGGGACATTGTAGACAAATTTTAGCTTACTAACGTATTTTCTTAGATAGGCCTTTTTTTCCGCATATTATATAAAAGTGAATAAATTTAAAAAATGTACGCACATAAAAGGTATGTTGCACTTTAAAATATTCCTAAATGATCAATAAATAAATGAATGATGAATGATGAATGAATGAATGAATGAATGAATGTATGAATGAATGAATGAATGAATAAATAAATAAATAAATAAATAAATATATAAATAAATACATAAATGAATAAATAAATAAATAAATAAACAAACAAGCAAACAAATAAATGAATGAATAAATAAATAAATAAATAAATAAATAAATAAATAAACAAGCAAACAAATAAATGAATAAATAAATAAATACATAAATGAATAAATAAATAAATAAATAAATAAACAAACAAGCAAACAAATAAATGAATGAATGAATAAATAAATAAATAAATAAATAAATAAATAAATAAATACATAAATGAATAAATAAATAAATAAATAAACAAACAAGCAAGCAAATAAATGAATAAATAAATAAATTAATAAATAAATGAATAAATAAATATATATATATATATATAAATAAATTAACAAGCAAACAAATAAATGAATAAATAAATGAATAAATAGATAAATGAATAAATAAATAAATGAATAAATAAATAAATAAATAAACAAGCAAACAAATAAATGAACAAATAAATTAATTAATAAATAAATGAATAAATACATAAATGAATAAATAAGTAAATGAATAAATAAATAAATAAATAAATAAACATCAAACAAACAAACTAAATAACTAAATTAATAAAATAAATAAATAGATAAATAAAAAAATAAATAAATAAATAAATAAATAAATAAATAAATAAATAAATAAATAAATAATTAAACAGACACACAAATAAATTCATAAGTAAAAATGAATTTCAACGCTGTAAATATTATTTATAAAAACCTGAAAGATAGAATTTGTAAAACAGTTATATTACCGGTTACAAAGAGAAAGGCAAAAAATAGGAAAGACTGGAGAAAGCTGGGTTTACAGTGAAAGACCTGCCCTTGGGCAGAACAGTCAATGAATGGGTGGATGAATGAATGAATGAATATGAATGAATGAATGAGTGAATGAATGAATGAATGAATGAATGAATGAATTACCGGTTGGTCTGTATGGTTGTGGAACTTGAACTCTCACTTTGAGAGAGGAACATAGGTTAAGGATGTTTGAGAATAAGGTGTTTAGGAAAATATTTGGGGTAAGAGGGATGACGTTACAGGACAATGGAGAAAGTTACAAAATGCAGAACTACACGCATTGTATTCTTCACCTGACATAATTAGGAACATTAAATCCAGACGTTTGAGATGGGCAGGGCATGTAGCACGTATGGGTGAATCTAGAAATGCATATAGAGTGTTAGTTGGGAGGCTGGAGGGAAAAAGACCTTCGAGGAGACGAAGACGTAGATGGGAGGATAATATTAAAATGGATTTGAGGGAGATGGGATATGATTACTGTAGAGAATGGATTAATCTTGCTCAGGATAGGGATCGATGCCGGGCTTATGTGAGGACGGCAATGAACCTCCGGGTTCCTTAAAAGCCATAAGTAAATGAGTAAAATTACTTCAAATTACGGCTCCAACTTTAGGCCTAGTGTGTTTTCAGTTCAAACATTAAGAAAATTTATAATTGTTTTCCTTTGCGTTCACATAATGAAAGTCCCTTTAAAACTTACAAGTTGTAATTGAAGTATATGTGTCACTTCTTGGGATTATAAACTCTACATGTGCGTGGAACCCAGAGGAAGAAAGTATAGCTTCTTATTCAGGTAGACAATGAATGACTTACGTGTCTTGAATGATAGTAAAGTACACACAAGTAAACGATAAAAGGGGATAATACTGACATGATAAAGAGCAGATTTGTGACGAAACGCGTAAAACGGACGCCATATTTGTGACATCACTCCTTTTATCAAGTCTATATCCAGAAATTTTAACATATGTTGTTTTGAGAGATGATATATCTTTATACATTTGTCATTTTCCGTCAAAGGTCACTATTTCCTTTCTGGTAAAGTACCGCACATTTTTCCAGATAGGCTACTATACGATATACAGCTGAGCAAGATAGAAATAAATCAATATGACCTTTTTAGCAATAAATATATCGTCACTGGTTCGACATCAGTCAACTCAATAAAGGAGATATGATATGGCAGAGGGGCTTCTTATCGCACCGGCCACCTGAGCTAAATAAATATAGCACTAGCGACCAGTTTACCGTTACAGTAACACATTTCGATTGACACGCTTCGAAATTCTCTATCGCCGTATTATAATCGGAATTGCTTCCTCACACCGATCAACACATACAACTAGGACTGTCAACTTTGTGAATGGTATTCATTTTTGAAGAATAAACCCTTAGAGGGCACTATAGTCTTCATCATATTGGAAGGCGGTTAGCTCTCATTAAAAGGCTGAATATACAATGTGAATTGTAAATAATGGCATTAATTTCAAGAAGTTATTCTTTAAGATATTTCAAACAAAAGTTTTCATACAATTTTGCTCGTTTTTTCTTTCTTTTAGAGATAAAAAACAGTTTTATATTAAATATTTCATAGCGTATTTTAAGGAAGCCATTGATTTAATTCCCAATATGCTCAGTCAATTTAAGAGAGCAGTGTAGTATGATAATAAATTATTGAAAGGATTTTAGTATTGTCCTTTAACAGTCTTACTAATAAACCGTGTATAGTTTTTATACGAGACTTAAGCAGAGTTGAGACAGAAAACTTTACTAATAAACCGTGAATAAGCTATGGACGTATAAACAATCTGTAACTATACAATGGGAATTGCTTTGCAGTAGTTATATACACGAAACCCCTTGCTTAAGCGTTGTATATAGAGAAAAAATGGCCGCCTCTCTAACAGCTGTTCGTATCGACTGTCATTTTGTGATGATGGATGCCTTGTAACCACAGAAGAACAAACCAAAGAGCACAGAATAATTAGAATAATATTGCTGTAGCTTGTACTCTTTGACCAAAATATAGCGTGGTAATCGATTAGAGCCAGTTGTACTATCGATACTTAAACACGCCACACTAGAGCGCTCTACCGGATGCAATAGAGAACCTCAGATATTCTATTACCTTTCGTAATGAAGTAATGACGAAACTATGACGTAGCTGTGTAACAGTTATACTGCTATACACGACGTATGTAGTGATTATTAGTAAGGAATTTACACACGACGTACAAACGAGCTACTCATTGTATAAGTATAAGACAGTTAAATGTCTGTATATAGAATTTTTATTAGTAAGACCGTAAATGTGAAGAAATTTGATCAGAACAATGTAACATTGTAAAATTCCTTTGCAACACGAAAGGTTACATTTGTTCCGATCAAATTTCTGCTGATTTAAAGGACAAAACTAAATTTCTTTCAATCGTTTATTATCACAATGCACTGCTCTCTTTAACTGACTGGGCATATTGGAAATTAAATGAATGCCTTTCCCCCCCCCCCAAAAAAAGGTAGGCCTATGAAATGCTTCATATAAAATAATTTCTATCTCGAAAACGAAGCAAAATCAAGCAAAATTGTATTAAGCTTCTGTGTTTGAAATATCTCAAAGAATAATGCCCTGAAATTAATGGCGTTAGTTACGGTTCATCCAACCGAGTGAGGTGGTTCATGCATTATGCACGGGACTTCCACGGTTCAAATCCTTGGACCGACCGACATGACTGTGGTTTTTCCGTGGTTTTCCACAGTTACTTAGACAAATGCCGGGTTGGAAATTTCATTGCCACGGTCCATCTCACTTCTTCTTCCCTGTAGAAAAATAATTTAGATTTCATATCATTCATTTTCATTTTTTAGTTGGTTATTTAAGGACTCTGTATCAACTACTAGGTTATTTAGCGTCGATGAGATTGGTGATAGCGAGTCTTTGGCGAGATGAGGCCGAATATTCGCCATAGATTACCTGGCACTCGCCTTACGGTTGGGGGAAACCTCGGAAAAAACCCAACCAGGTAATCAGCCCAAGCGAGGATCGAACCCACGTCCTAGCGCAACTTCAGACCGGCAGGCAAGTGCCTTAACCGACTGAGCCACGCCGGTGGCTTTTATTTTCATCATCTCAGGTCATGACGCACGTCTTCGTTCGCTTGCAGGTGGGGCGTCCTCTACGAAACCGTCTCTGGGTTCCAAGCCTTTCGCAATATCCCTGCCAAGATTCATCTCTTAATACCACTTCCGAGGGTGCTTTGAAGGGCTGTCGGAATGGATCCTGTGCTGCTTGGTCACCTTGGCGGTATGAACTTAAGGCATGGGGAGTGTAGGGAGCAGGGTCCCATGCGGCCGGGGGGTTGGTACACCTCATTCTCATTCATTTAAAAAATTCGGGGTGCACAACAGGCCACTGTCGAACCGTTGTGCTGAAGACTCGTCCCTAACCTGTCCCTAGCCACTAAATACTACTACGACCACTCAGTCCAAGAAAGCGGATTTATTCTTGGAATCTGATTTTGATCCCCGGCGTTGACCAGATTGTCAATTGTGTTGGGCAACGTAGGAAGATGATTTTTCCCGAGCATTGCCGTTATAGTCAACTTTACAAATTTTATTGTACAAAACACTTCCATTTCACACCATTTTAGCGTATATACATATTTTGGAACTGAGTGGCATACGAACCTCGGTGTATCAGCTGGAAGTACTTCAGTCAGGTAAAGTAAAACCACTCAATTTGGTCACCATTTCATCCTGAAAATTTCCCTTTGGAGTGCTGGTAAAATTCATATTCTGGAAAGAATAAGTTAATTAAGTAATAAAATATCGCTGCAATCGAAAAGTATTGGGAATAAATTTGAATAAGGAACAAAAAAAAGTTTCCTTCCTAGGCAAGATTCGAACCACGAAGTCTTAGTTACCAGTTTATCGTGCTCGGGAGTGAACAAGGCTCTGAAATCAGCTACAAGGGTCGGTCCGGTTTTTTTCTTTTTTTTGCCACTACTGTACACAGATGGATAAGCAGAAAGATATCAAAACAAAAACCACCGAATGGATGCTGAAAACGTTTATTTCCACGAAAATCTGTAGGCCCTAAATCAATTATTTTTAGTATTATATTACTTTCCTTAATGGGACAGTGTAACTTCTCATGACTTTAATATAATATAGGCCTACTCAATAAATAAAAAGTAGTCTATGTAAATCTTCAGCACTGATTAGATAGTACTTACTTACTTACTGGCTTTTAAGAAACCCGGAGGTTCATTGCCGCCCTCACATAAGCCCGCCATTGGTCCCTATCCTGAGCAAAATTAATCCATTCTCTATCATCATATCCCATCTCCCTCAAATCCATTTTAATATTATCTTCCCATCTACGTCTCGGCCTCCCTAAAGGTGTTTTTCCCTCCGGCCTCCCAATTAACACTCTATATGCATTTCTGGATTCGCCCATACGTGCTACATGTCCTGCCCATCTCAAACGTCTGGATTTAATGTTCCTAATTATGTCAGGTGAAGAATACAATGCGTGCAGTTCTGTGTTGTGTAACTTTCTCCATTCTCCTGTAACTTCATCCCTTTTAGCCACAAATATTTTCCTAAGAACCATATTTTCAGACACCCTTAACCTCCGTTCCTCTCTCAAAGTGAGAGTCCAAGTTTCACAACCATACAGAACAACCGGTAATATAACTGTTTTATAAATTCTAACTTTCAGATTTTTTGACAGCAGACTGGATGATGAAAGCTTCGCAAGCGAATAATAACAGGCATTTCCCATATTTATTCTGTGTTTAATTTCCTCCCGAGTATCATTTATATTTGTTACTGTTGCTCCAAGATATTTTAACTTCTCCACCTCTTCAAAAGATAAATTTCCAATTCTTATATTTTCATTTCGTACAATATTCTCGTCACGAGACACAATCATATACTTTTTCTTTTCGGGATTTACTTTGAAACCTATCGCTTTACTTGCTTCCAGTAAAATTCCCATATTTTCCCTAATCGTTTGTGGATTTTCTCCTAACATATTCACGTCATCCGCATAGACAAGCAGCTGATGTAACCCGTTCAATTCCAAACCCTCTCTGTTATCCTGAACTTTCCTAATGGCATATTCTAGAGCAAAGTTAAAAGGTAAAGATGATAGTGCATCTCCTTGCTTTAGCCCACAGTGAATTGGAAAGGCATCTGATAGAAACTGACCTATACGAACTCTGCTGTACGTTTCACTGAGACCCATTTTAATTAATCGAACTAGTTTCTTGGGAATACCAAATTCAATAAGAATATCATATAATACTTCCCTCTTAACCGAGTCATATGCCTGTTTGAAATCTATGAATAACTGATGCACTGTACCCTTATACTCCCATTTTTTCTCCATTATATGTCGAATACAAACTAGGCTATATTAATGTTGAAATTTCACAATCGATTTAATAAACGTAGAAAATTGCAGACGTCACTGTAATGGAAACAAGTTCTTTGACAAGTTATCATATTACGTCTGTCAAGATACTTTTGTTATATTTTTGCAAGCGGCAGTTTGTGTGGTTTGCAAGGGACGGCAGGTTGGAAGGTCAGGAAATCGGTGCCCCGGTTCGCGTGGAATGTTCCATGCACCGTATCGAACGCCGGCCCACCGCCTCCGGTAAATGGCGCCACATTTTCGGCGCATGTTATCTTCTTCTGCTTTAGCGGATGACGTCACAACGTACGTCGCGACGATGTGGGTGTGTGCGCCATGACGTCACTATAAACTGTATAAAAAATCAGAAGATGTCCGTTACCCATTCACGCAAAAGACGCGATCGATATTAGGAGCAGGTTGTGGTGCAATATCGCGTTGGGTATCTGCATAGGCAGACCAGCTCACCATTGTTCTACCACATAAAACGTAATTAATGTTACTGAAGTAAAAACTTTCCTCGTTGTGTCGTAATTTATGTTGCTAGCGCTCTTGAATTTTCAGACGTAAATTTCTGTTACATTAAGGCAAAGTTTTGACTGTCTCGACCGTGGGTTCATACCAAAGGCAGGATACTTACTAACGATGTTCACTTGTTGTGAATTTGATATCTTGTGTTGTTGCAGACCTATTGTCGAATTACGCCTATGGAAATAAAAGGCTAGTTTTCACAAAAAGATCAGTTTCGTCAATTTCATATATATACTGTGAGAATAATATATGAACAGAGTACAGAATGATAAAGTGCACAATATTTGACATTCATAGATTTAGAGAACAAAGTATATGATTATGTCTCGTGACCAGAATATTGTACGAAATGGAAATATAAAAATTGGAGATTTATCCTTCGAAGAGTCGACCTGGTTGACGAGTTGGTATAGCGGTGGCCTTTTATGCCCAAGGTTGCGGGTTCGATCCCGGGCCAGGTCGATGGCATTTAAATGTGCTTAAATGCGACAGACTCATGTCAGTAGATTTACTGGCATGTGAAAGAACTCCTGCGGGACAAAATTCCGGCACATCCGGCGACGCTGATATAAACTCTTCAGTTGCGAGCGTCGTTAAATGAACCATAACATTTCCTTCGAAGAGGTGGAAAAATTCAAATATCTTGGAGCAACAGTAACAAATATAAATGACACTCGGGAGGAAATTAAACACAGAATAAATATGGGAAATGCCTGTTATTATTCGGTTGAGAAGCTTTTGTCATCTACTCTGCTGTCCAAAAATCTGAAAGTTAGAATTTATAAAACAGTTATATTACCGGTTGTTCTGTATGGTTGTGAAACTTGGACTCTCACTTTGAGAGAGCAACAGAGATTAAATATGTTTGAGAATAAGGTTCTTAGGAAAATATCTGGGGCTAAGAGGGATGAAGTTACAGGAGAATGGAGAAAGTTACACAACGCAGAGCTGCACGCATTGTATTCTTCACCTGACATAATTAGGAACATTAAATCCAGACGTTTGAGATGGGCAGGGCATGTAGCACGTATGGGCGAATCCAGAAATGCATATAGAATGTTAGTTGAGAGACCGGAGGGAAAAAGATCTTATTTGAGGAGGCCGAGACGTAGATGGGAGGATAATATTAAAATGGATTTGAAAGAGGTGGGATATGATGGTAGGGACTGGATTAATCTTGCTTAGGACAGGGACCAATGCCGGGCTTATGTGAAGGCGGCAATGAACCTCAGGGTTCCTTAAAAGCCATTTGTAAGTAAGTAAGATTTCGAGACGGTGTATGATTCCATGAACAGAAGAGTTATATGACGAACTCTTGAAAAATACAGTAGTCCTTGAAAAATCATAAACTTAATAAGGGGTATAAAAGGAAACTATCATAGACTAAGACAATGTTAGAGAATGGTTGACGCAACGGGAGGATATTTGTGGTCGAATGTTGAAAAAGTACCCGCCGTTGTAATGGAAAAATTTTAGCCATCATTTTGGTGCATGTATTTCACGTTTCAATAACTGACATAGGGCTACAAATGGCGTAATTATACCAAGACATTGTGGAGCACCACTACTAGAAATATTAAAACTATCCAATACGTCCAAAATCTCGTCTCGATTTTGCTCAAGTCGAAAGACTGGACTCTGGCCGGTTGCGTGGAGTTCAGAGCGAGAGAAGCCCCGATCACTGGAATCCCATCGCATTCCTCAGCGTCGTGCACACATCCGCCGAGGAAATACGACACTGTGCTATTCCATTGCTCTCAGATATCGAATTTAATCGAGGAGCGTGTCCACAACGTTACAGTGTCATCGATACTTGTCGACGAATTCCACTTATTCATGCAGCAACATAAATCAACTTGCGCATGTCCATTGACAACAGTTTTCACAAACATGCATGCATACACACACGGTAATGTATATTTTGTACAGTGAATTGTTAAATCTTGACTTTTTTCGACTCATTTTTATCCATATAATCAGTGCATATAACAAATACGCACTTCAACAGAGTCTACAATTATTAATATTGAGTTGATATTGTAAATTTTATTAGTAACAACAATGTAATTTATTCGCCACAACAATAATTCCTTTCTACAATTCGCCTTAAACGCTCTCGTCAACAATTGGATTTTCACTTAACACAGTATTTGTTATAGCACTCCACCGACGACAATGACAATTTACTTGGACTAGTACGAACAACAATGAACTGTTAATCTTAACTAATATTTACACAGTACTATTTACAAATCAGAACTACCAGTTCTCAGTTCACAGTTCTTCTATCTCAGTCACTCGAGTTCACAGTATCTCGAACCACAGACCTTCAGAGACAGTTCACTGTACTCGAACTCGGGTCCCTCCAACTGCGGTCCACTGCACTCGAACTCAGGTCCCTCCAACTGCGGTCCACTGCACTCGAACTCAGGCCTTCGGATGCTAACGCAGATGCGGACGGACACTCGAGTCGAACTCCGGCACACAAGTCTGGCTTGCTTGCTCTGGCTTACTCACTGACTGAATAACTGAAAACTCTCCTCTAGTTCGCTGGCGCCTGCTCTTTTATAGCAAAATCATAGTTGCGAGAAATTTCTACAGGTGTGTAGAGAATTATCTCGATATCTCCACTTCGACGGACTTCTGGAATAGTTGGGAAGGTCGTTCCACATTCACTGCGTTAAGTAGCAGCTGCGCGCGCAGCCTCCCCTCGCGTGTAGGCTCCTTTCCCCTTTCTCCGTGAAGCCCGCGCGATATGCTCTCTCGCGGGACGCTGGTCGTGAGTTCGAATCTCACTTCGCTGTCACAATATTGTTGGAATTCATACAAAGCATCAGAGGAAACAATAATGCAAGCTGAAGAAGTAGATCAAGAGAAGAAAGAATTTTATGACGATTGTCTCCAACTTAAACATAAAATACAACATTCCTTTACATAACTGGAAAATATATTATTTATTGTTTGGAGCCAGAGAAGGCGGTGTTACAAAATTTGTACATAAAATCTTAATAGAATTAGGTTTCACGGTAAATTGCTTCCCAGAATAATTATTCTGCCCTCCCAAGCCAAAAGGCCGTATCTCAAAACTTGAATATTTTTCAGTATTGAGGATTTAGTGAATGATTAATGCGCGCCTACTATCACTCCAATAGTGATAAAAATAAATATTATTTTACTTACGTGGTGATTATAATGGCGTTTTTAAAATAAGGTTGAGTAGAATCAATATTCTGCGTCGTGACTACATAACAACTAACAAGCAAATGAAAATTGTGACATGTTTTCAATAATAAACTAGAAAAATTAATCGGAATACACCCTGTATATTAATTTTCATGATCAACAAATTAATTATAAGAACTGTGTTTAAACGATGGGAAATGAGCATTCGGGTAGTCGCGATTACATTGCTGAGAACGGATTAAAACACGAAGGATTTGTTACTAATGCAGTTACGTCTAATTTGACTAGAATCGCAAATAGGAAATACTAAGCGAAAAGAACGTATGTCTGAGAAACGGCATTTTTGCTTAGTAAAATGAACTTCTGCCAAATTCGCTTAGGGATTTATATTAATTTTGAGATACGACTTTCATTAAATCATATTTTAAAGGCACAATTCATTGAGAAACGGCCATTTCCTCTAGGAAATAAATATATTAGTATCTGAACTCTCCAATTATTTCAAAAACTGATTTTCAGAAAATCCTTGAGATACGCCCTTTTGGCTTGGGAGGGCAGTATTGATGTAATAAAAGATTTCTGAAGGATTCTTCACAATAATTTATACTTTTCTAATTACTCAATATTTTAATCTATTGTTGTTTACTTAATATTTTATATTATTCAATATTGTTTATGTCTTTTTTCAGAAACTGAATACTTTTATGTCTGAATTTATTATTACAATTAAATACATTGTTTAAACTATGTAATTGTTGCGCAATTCATTTGTATTCTGGACTCTAGTGATCAACTGCAGTTCAGCAGAGGACTAAAATCAATACATTTTATAGGTAGTGAAACGAGTTTTAAAAAAGAAATAAATATTTCGAATATTCTTATCCTCAGATGCTCTTCCTAATATAGTAATTTTGACAGTTACCACCTCGAGACTGAAACTGTATTGTATTGACAAGAACGTCAAATAACTGAACTACTGTATCCCTTGGCAATAGCAGCTACTTGAAGGCAGTGAAGATAGTAAGAGGAAGAGAAAAAAGAAATTAACAAAGAGAGAAAGATATAAACAAATAAGAAAGAAAGGCGATAGAAAAGGATGAAAAAGGATGTGTAAATAAATTAACACCTGAGTAAACAACGTCATGGTCATCGTCATCATCATTATCATCATCATCATCATCATCATCATCATCATCATCATCATCCTTGCATGTTTTGGATCTAGGGGTCCGTTACGGTCTCTATCCAATGTTTGAAGGGTCGACCCAAGGATCTCTTGCCCGCTGGTTGGTCATTTATAAACTGACGTGGTATTTTGGTACGGTTCATTCTTCTTACATGGGATTTTCAATTTATTCTATAGTTTTGTATATAATCTATGACTGACTCAATTTGTAGTTCTTTCATGATGTCAGAGTTTCTCGTTTGATCTGTTCTGGAGTAGCTTGCTGCACGTGTCGTAAATTTCATTTCTGGCGCGGTCAATCTTTGCGGACTGACCAGGCCTCACTGCCGTAGCATAGTACAAGTCTGGCTACTGTTTTGTAGATTCTAGTGCGTGTAACAAACAGATAAATATAAAGATGGATAGACAGCAAGATAAACGGATAAAGCAGGCAACAACGTACATAAATAAATAATACGAGGGGGATCCAGGAAATACCGACCGTTTTGTTGTAATAATTTAAAAAAAATATATATTTATTTGAAAAAAACAAAGTCTGTTACATAACTGAAGCTTCCTTTACTTCTCTACATAATCACCATCTACATTTAAACATTTGTCGTATCTGTTCACTAGCTTTAGAATTCCCGTGTTATACTCCTCTGCCGCCAGTTCATTAAGCCAGGTGTTCACTGTCTTCTTCAACTCTTCATCACTTCCAAAACGCGTATCACCCAGAAAGTCTTTCAGCTTAGTGGAAAGGTGAAAATCGCTAGGAGCAAGGTCTGGACTATAGGGCGGATGATCAAAGATTTCCCAACCGAATTGATCCAGCAATTCTCGAGTTGAAGCAGCAGTGTGTGGGCGAGCGTTGTCGTGAAGAAGCACAACTCCTCTCGAAAGCATTCCTCGCCTCTTGTTTTGGATGGCTCGCCGTAGTTTTCGTAAAGTCTCACAATAACGATTTGCATTGATCGTAGTGCCTTTTGGCATGAAATCCAGCAAAAGAACACCTTTGCGATCCCAAAAGACAGTAGCCATGACTTTTTGTGTTGAGAGAGTCTGTTTGAATTTTCTCGGTTTCTTGGGTGATGAGGGATGATGCCACTGACGTGATTGGCGCTTGTTGTGAGACACCCAGGTCTCATCACCAGTCACAATTTGATCAAGAAAGGCGTCTCCATCTCTGTGATATCGCATCAAGAATGTCAATGCTGAGGCCATTCTCTGAGTTTTGTGTTGGTCACTCAGTTGCCGTGGAACCCATCGTGCACAGATTTTGTGGTAGCCAAGATGTTGTGACACAATTTCACCAAGCAAAGAGCGAGAAATGTCAGGAAAGGCAATATGCAATTCGTCGAGTGATGTGCGCCTGTCTTGCAAGATTCTGTCGTTCACTTTAGTCTTCAGGTCTTCTGTGATGAGTGATGGGCGTCCGGGTCGAGTTTCATCGTGGACATTTGTTCGCTTATTGTTGAACATTTCGCACCATTTTCTCACATTTCTTTCATTCATTACAGTATCACCATACACTTCTTTCAATTGCCGGTAAATTTCTGCAGGTTTCAAATGTCGGGCATTCAAAAATCGAATCACACTCCTCACCTCACAGTCGGCGGGATTATCAATCACGTCGTTCATTTTGCATTTTGAAGTAACACAAAATGCACAACGGCGACTTGTTGCAACCAGTACTCACAACATTATGAGAACACATGTTAAGGAAGCCAGTTGACCTTCAAACATGGAAGGGGAGTCAGCTGCGCGGCGGGTATGCGCGAACGGTCGTTATTTCCTGGATCCCCCTCGTATAAAGGTGAATAAATAGGTAGACAAATGACTCTATGGATGGATTGATGACTCGATAGATAAGGCAGAGTTGAAGATGCTCGTTAGCTACAGATAGGCAGACAGGTAGATACATATAGGCTACAGGCAATGATACAGACAAGTAGGAAGGTGTACAGACAGACAGTCAGACAGACAGACAAACAGACAGACAGACAGACGGGCGGACAGAGAGACAGAAGAAAATAAGTTAAACCTCTATGGCGCAACAGTCATATGGGTTTCCAGCACAGAAACGAGCACATGCCATCTACTAGTCAACTGTATAACTACCAGACGGGATAGGGATTCTGCAAAGTCAGCGCCTCGAGTTCCCATAATTATTATTTATCAGCTTTCCTTCAACCGGAGTTCGTCAACTGTCTCGACTCTTCAATTCTTCCGATCACTAAGTTGGATGGATTCATTTCCAGACCCCACACCCTTGAAAAATATCTTGGATATGAAAGGGAATCGAACTCAAAAGCTTTCGGTTTCTAGTCAGGCAAGCTAACCACTACCAAAGAGACGGTCCAACGAAAATAACTGAAAAAAAAATGAGAAGGAACAAAGGACTATAAAGAGAAACAAAAAAGAGACTGATGGCCAGTTTGTCCAAGTAATGTTTAATTTGCCTTAACGAATGTTAAATTAACAGTCTGTTTATTTTTAACGCTTTGTTAATGTATTTTCCATTTGTTCAACATTATTTTGTTTAAGATAACCAACACTTAACCATAACGTCTGTTAGCACTATTTTAACTACTCAACAGCAGTTGGTAATGATTCTACACATGTAAGACAATTTTTGATTGGCTAAAATTAATCTTTAAATTCTATATTATACAGTGAGTCATGAAACTTGCAAAAAATGACAACCTGTTATAGTAGGCCAGGCTCCATAAACAAACAGTTGACAAATGAAAGTTGTAGGGTTATTTTACGACGCTGTATCAACATCTAGTTTATTTAGCGTCTGAATGAAATGAAGGTGATAATGCCGGTGAAATGAGTCCGGAGTCCAGCACCGAAAGTTACCCAGCATTTGCTCGTATTGGGTTGAGGGAAAACCCCGGAAAAAACCTCAACCAGGTAACTTGCCCTGACCGGGATTCGAACCCGTGCCACGTGGTTTCGCGGCCAGACGCGCTGAAAGTTGTAGGTGACGTGCTGAATAATAATTACAAAGTAAGGTTATATTTCCTCATTGCTATTATGGATACGAAATACGAAAGAAATAAAATAACACATGTATTTAAACAGTCCAAAGTATTTTTTAAATGTTATATTACCAGTCCTATGCTAAACATTCCCTACAGAGAGACACAAAATTTTAATTTCGCAACTTCTGTTCGAACAGCTGTGGAGACACCGGCCATGTTTAACTAACTGTTAAACGAGTTAACTGCGCGAAATCCTACATTTAAAATTAACAATCTGTTAAACCAAACTGGTGTTGAAAACATACAATTTTATTAATTAACAAACGGTTTAGAGTTTGACAGTCGTTAAATTTTCTAACAATACTTGGAAAAACCGGCCATGAGAGATATAAAAACTTCAGAGGAAACAGAAATATGTCTAATGTTTAGGTGAGGGGTTTGGACTTCTTCCATTGCTGGTTGTCACAATCAAAAATTAAGACACAACGTTTCGAAGGGTGGTTCTCCCTTCGTCTTCAGTTGGAAGGAAGTAGGGAAGAGAAAAAACCTATTGTTGGGATCGTTACGTACAGCTATTCTGTAAACCTATTGTTGGGATCGTTACGTACAGCTATTCTGTATGACTGAATACAGAATAGCTGTACGTAACGATCCCAACAATAGGTTTTTTTCTCTTCCCTACTTCCTTCCACCTGAAGACGAAGGGAGAACCACCCTTCGAAACGTTGTGTCTTATTTTTTATTGTGACAACCAGCAATGGAAAAAGTCCAAACCCCTCACCTAAACATTAACAATCCACCATTGCTTTCCAACCCCTCATTTAGATCAGAAATATGTCTATAAGTAATAAATAAAGTGGCGTATTTGTTGAGAATTTTCAGCCAGCGTTTATGCAGATGTTTCTTTCGTACTAAGTGGGTGGGACCAAAGAAAAGTTGTGTAATATTAGAAAGAATTCCACAAAGGAATTACGTCATTTTAACAATGAAAGCTCTTGTGGACTAAAAATGATTCATATTAAATTCCGCAGAGTGTTCTGTTTGTGTGTTTTCATTCCTAGGAACAAATGGGAGGGATATAAGAAGCAGCACCGAAGAATTCCAAGATTACCACCACACAGCTGTGCTAATGGAAACACAATGCTACACGCTGACATTGCAAACAAATGCAAATGCGAGTGTTAGTCGTGTTGCCCTTGTCAATAAACAAGACGTGTTTACTTTATTGTGACGGAGAGGCTGTAAACTTTCCAGTACGAGTTTTGTCGTCGTTTAATATTACAAGCACTTTCCCCGCAAGTAAAATTGAAGAACACCGTATGATCAGATCTAGCCTATTTTGTCCATTAATACCCATTATTTTGTATAATATTTTAATCGTTTTTCTACACAAATATTGTCCTTTTAACGTAGTACACCCCATGTAATGGATCAGTCCAACCACCCCTTCAATATAGACTCCTCTATACCTGCTAGTTCCGGATAAGAGTGGCCTTGTGGTAGACTACATGGAAACAAAGTAAAGTAAATTCATGGCGCTACAGCCCATGAAGGGCCAAGACCGACCAGCTGACTGCTGACCTCACGTCCACATACCGACGCAGAGGTAAACGATCATACATGGAAACTACATCAGGTAAAATAATTAATTAAAGTGTATTACTCAGAAAAAATTATGTAAAATTTAATTTAATTATTGTCTAAATATTAAGTAGTACAAAATCTCTTTTGCTACTAAGCCAATTACATAAGATCAATTATAGGGCATTTTAAGGGCATTTTTGAAAGATTTTTAGGTCACAAATGCATTGTTTTTAGGATATTTTTTCATTATTTATAGGTCATCAAAATCCTAGCCCTATTAATGACCATCTTTCTCCAATCAATTTTCCTATTCCTATAACTGAACATCTATTCGTTCTTCCATTTCTCACCTATATATTCACCCATTCCTCTATTAAACCACCTCCTTGTTTATTCAACATCCACTCATTCTTCCAATTTCATGCATCCATTTACCCATTCCTTTATTAAACCACCTTCTTGTTTATCCAAACATCCACTCATTCTTCCAATTTCACGCATCCATTTACCCATTCCTCTATTAAACCACCTTCTTGTTTATCTAAACATCCACTCATTCTTCCAATTTCACCCATCCATTTACCCATTTCTCTATTAAACCACCTCCTTGTTTATCTAAACATCCACTCATTCTTCCAATTTCACGCATCCATTTACCCATTCCTCTATTAAACCACCTCCTTGTTTATCTAAACATCCATTCATTCTTCCAATTTCACGCATCCATTTATCTATTCCTCTATTAAACCACCTCCTTGTTTATCTAAACATCCATTCATTCTTCCAATTTCACGCATCCATTTATCTATTCCTCTATTAAACCACCTCCTTGTTTATCTAAACATCCACTCATTCTTCCAATTTCACGCATCCATTAACCCATTCCTTTATTAAACCACCTTCTTGTTTATCTAAACATCCATTCATTCTTCCAATTTCACGCATCCATTTACCCATTCCTCTATTAAACCACCTCTTTGTTTATCTAAACATCCATTCATTCTTCCAATTTCACGCATCCATTTATCTATTCCTCTATTAAACCACCTCCTTGTTTATCTAAACATCCATTCATTCTTCCAATTTCACGCATCCATTTATCTATTTCTCTATTAAACCACCTCCTTGTTTATCTAAACATCCATTCATTCTTCCAATTTTACGCATCCATTTATCTATTCCTCTATTAAACCACCTCCTTGTTTATCTAAACATCCATTCATTCTTCCAATTTCACGCATCCATTTATCTATTCCTCTATTAAACCACCTCCTTGTTTATCTAAACATCCATTCATTCTTCCAGTTTCGCGCATCCATTTATCTATTCCTCTATTAAACCATCTCTTTACTCATCCATACATCTCTCATTTACCACTTACTCAACTAAGCTCCCATCCGTATATTTACCTACACAAAAATCCATGGCACATCCACCCATCCATCATCTATTCATTACTTCATCGATAGCTTAATCTGCTCCAAGAGGTCGCAGTGTCGCCAACCTTGGTTCTGTTATGAATGCGCTGACCTAGGTCGTGCCAACGCGTCCCGAAGGCGTGGTGTCTGGTCACCTGGCGATGGCAATAAATTACAGCGAGCTCGCTGCCGACTTGGGTGGTGGCCCCACGCTGATTTACATTTCGTGTTGAACACAGTGGCTGCCGGGAGGGGCTCACAATGAGAGGAATAAGAGGGTCAATACCAGGCCACTTTGGAGGTTCTGGAGTGAAAGCTGAATGAGTCTTGTTTGTCATGGAGATGGGTCCAACTCGCGTGTGGAGGGGTGAAAGGCGAGGTCGTCTACCTACTACGATGACCATTCACTTTGCAAACGACCGTTGTGAAATGTGACTATTATTTTTTATGTTATTGTGTTACTAATATCGATGTTATAGTCACTGTTACTGTGCCTCTTGAGCTCAGCACAGATATAGAGAAGCGGACGTTAAATATGACCATGAAATAAGTTATGAATTAAAATAGCAAATACGGATATAGAAATTACAGAGAGAAATAGGAGAAAAAGAGGCGATTTTTGATTGCAGAATACTCCGTACCTAAAATGTTCCGTAACTCAAAAACCTTCGGTAATACAGATTCTAGGACGTCCATAAGGAATGTGAAGGGAATAACTTCAGAAAGACGAATACGTCATGACTTTGTACGTTTATAATTTTTAAAAATTGTATAATTTCTTTACGGCCTCCAGCTATGGAGGGTAGCTGTGAATATATTGAATAAGCAGTCGCGGACAGCCGATGAGGAGTGGTCCTCCAGCTTGGGGGTTGGGCGAAGGGCTAACAACCCATCACCTCAAAACACAGCTTGATACGAAACCTTCAAATAAGCCTCGGAATGGGACTGATTCTCTGGCACGACCACAGCAAAGGAGTATATGATTATGTCTCGTGACCAGAATATTGAACGAAATGGAAATATAAAAATTGGAAATTTATCTTTTGAAGAGGTGGAGAAGTTCAAATATCTGGGAGTAACAGTAACAAGTATAAATGATGCTCGGGAGGAAATTAAACACAGAATAAATATGGGAAATGCCTGTTATTATTCGGTTGAGAAGCTTTTATCATCCAGTCTGCTGTCAAAAAATCTGAAAGTTAGAATTTATAAAACAGTTATATTACCGGTTGTTCTTTATGGTTGTGAAACTTGGATTCTCACTTTGAGAGAGGAACATAGGTTAAGGGTGTCTGAGAATAAGGTGCTTAGGAAAATATTTGGGGCTAAGAAGGATGAAGTTACAGGAGAATGGAGAAAGTTACACAACACAGAACTGCACGCATTGTATTGTTCACCTGACATAATTAGGAACATTAAATCCAGACGTTTGAGATGGGCAGGGCATGTAGCACGTATGGCCGAATCCAGAAATGCATATAATAGTCGCATCGTATACGTTAGGGGGTGAAACCATTCCGGAAGTTAACAAATGTAAATACCTCGGAATAACATTTAGCAGCGATCTCGGCTGGGGGGAACACGTTACAGACACAGCGGGAAAAGCATGGAGAGCGTTATACTTTGTGATGAGGGTACTAAGAAAAGGTTCTGATAAATCCAAAGAGATTGCATATAAATCACTAGTACGTCCAGTAATGGAATATGATGCTGCATGTTGGGATCCTTACAGATTAGAACATATTAAGACACTGGAAAAGATTAAAAAAAACGGGCTCTTAAGTGTTGTCGGAAAAATTCACCATTAAAATGGGACACACTCACGGACAGGAGAACGCGAATTCGATTATGCGCACTGTTCAAAACATACAGCGGTGAGCCTGCCTGGAGAGAAATAAAAAATAGGTTGTAGCCGCCAAATTACTCTTGAAGGAACGACCACTCATATAAATTGAGGGAAAGAAGGCAGAGGACGGACACTGGAAAGTTTTCTTTTCTCAATCGTACTATCAGGGACTGGAATGCTTTACCTGCAGACTTACTAAAGGCTTTACCAACAACCAAAAATGCATTTAAAAATAGGCTTAAGGACCTTACTAATAGACGGTAATTATACACAGTATTTAAAGGGTGTAAATGATATGTTGTTATTGAAGTGTTGTATCAGTGAAGAAATATGTTGTGTCAGTGAAGTGTGTTGTATCAGTGAAGAAGTATGTCGTGTCAGTGAAGTGTGCTGTGTAAGTGAAACGTGTTCCTGTCAGTGAAGCTTTATAGTTTATAGTGGCAGTGCATAGTATTTGAACAGTGAAATGTTTTTGAAGTGTTAGTGAAATCAGGATAGAATCAGTGAAATGTGTCGTAGTTCCATTGCAGTGAGTGAGTTGACAGCGAAATGAGTGTAATTTGAAAGGTACTTGTGCAGATATGAACATATCATACTCGTGGGTTTTAGTTCGATCTTAGTTTTAAGATACAAATTAGATTTATTTCAAATGTTATTTTAAGTGATCGTTTCATTTAATTTAGTATATTCCCTGTTGTTGTTATTATTATTATTATTATTATTATTATTAATTATTGTTAGCATTAATTATTAGTATTATTATTAATTGTATTTTTAATTAATAAGTATATTATTGTCATTATTGAGTGTAATTAGTTACCACTGTCACCGGGTATATACCCATTGCAGTGTGAATAAATACATACATATAAAGTATTACTTGGGAGGCCGGAGGGAAAAAGACCTTTAGGGAGGCCGAGATGTAGATGGATGATAATATTAAAACGGATTTGAGGAAGGTGCGATATGATGATAGAGGCTGGATTAATCTTGCTCAGGATAGGGATCAATGGTGGGCACAACCTTCCGATCTCGGTAAGACTGCAACATTGTTTAAGAAGAAAACTATTAAACTAAAATATGTAGATGTTGTATTCTAGAGCATTACACTCATGTGGCAAAAATTTGAAGCGAGTAAGTAGGCCTATATTAAAAATAGTTTTAAAGAAAATACACAATTAATACTTCCAGTTCATGTCTTTAAAGTTTCTACACTTTCTGGTTGACTTAAAAATCTACCAGTACCTTGAAAAATCTGCAATGGATGTCCGTGGAATTTTGTCGAGGTATCATTTCCCCTTGTTGGTTGTTGGTACAGCAACAGAACAGATTTGTTCCGTCCACGGGAAAGATTCACAAACTGTAGCCGGATGAGAGCTGTTGTCTAATTCCTGTAGGCTATTCATGTTAATAATATTTGTTAATGGAGATAACTGTGTTATCATTTTGTATCATATTAAATAATTAAGCGCAACAATAACTTTATCAGTTAGTCTAAAAAATATAATAATGTTCAGTTTGTAAACGCATGAGCAATCGAGATGTCTATCTGGCTGCAAGAGCTTTCTGCAGTCCAGTGAATCATTTGATGCGGCTAGGAAGTGTGCAATTTTTTGTAGCACAGATTGCAATCTGCGAACGGGAATATATAGAATTGCCAATATTTACAACTTCCTAACCTAGTTTTGTTATAATGCCCATCCTGTCATCGTTTCAACCTACCAATTGAAGTTGTACTTATGCCATTTATCATTAAAATTACTATCTTCCCCTTCCACCCAGTTGAGTGCAACAAAGATACAAGGATACCCCATCGTAATAGGATGTTTGTAAAATGGTTGTCATACTGAAAACAGTGAGATTCTTGTTTCGATTAAGGAAGTTCTATTTACATATGTAAGGCATTTATTTTTCATTCACGGAAGACTGAAACTCGACTATAATCTTCAAATATCCGCCTTTGTTTCTTATTGCAACATTCTAAATGAGTTTTCACACCCTTACAGGTATTATGGACAGCTGACTTTTTATATGTGTCTATCTACTAGTGCGTTGATCGATCAAAATATTTAATCGGTTAACTATTTGAATTTAATCGATTAATCGAGTTTTGATCGAGTTTAAACATATTTTAATATACTTTAATATACAATTATTGTTAAATTTAACTTGTGTTCGGTGATAAGCATTAGTATTAAATGTTGTATACAGAGTGTTTCAAAAATACGGGGCATAATTTCAGGTTTGTATTTCCCACATGTAGACAATCAAAGTAGTTCATTACAACATGTGTCCGGAAATGCTTCATTTCCGAGTTATGGCCTTCACAACATTGAAATTCACCGGAACGTTTTTCTTTCCGCAGGTCGTTGTCATTACAGAAGATGTTCAAAATGACCACCTCCTGCTTGAATACAGACCTCACATCGATGTCTCATTGACCTGCGAACACGATCCCAAACTCCAGGAGTATTGCGTATGTCCTCAGAACATGCCACAATTCGATTCCGAAGGGATTCCAAATCAGACACCGGAGACGAATAAACCAATGATTTTAAATGGCCCCACAAGTAGAAATCGAGAGGGTTCAGATCAGGTGAGCGTGGAGGCCAAGCAATTGGGCCACCTCTACCTATCCATCGATCGATCAGGAAACCTTCGATCCAAGTACCGGCGAGCCGTACGACTGAAGTGTGCAGGAGCGCCATCATGCAAGAAGTGAATGTGTTGACGATTGATCAGTGGAGTGTCCTCTAAAACATGAGGTATGGTGTTTTCCAGGAAGTTTGTGTACGCCTGCCCCGTAAGTCTGTTTACAAGTACATGGGGTCCAACTAATCGATCACCAATGATACCGGCCCACAAGTTGAGGGAGAACCGCATCTGGTGATGAGATGGAACAGTTGCACGTGGGTTTTCATACACCCATACATGCTGATTGTGGAAATTTGTTATGCCATCTCGTGTGAACTGTGCTTCATCTGTAAATAATACTAAGGCAGGAAAGTTCGGATTTACACCACACTGCTGCAAGAACCACTGACAGAACCTAACTCGTGCAGGCTAATCTGCTGGTGACAGGGCCTGTACACGTTGCAAATGATAAGGATACAATTGATACTCTTTCAACAGTCTCCAGACAGTCGTATGAGGAACATTGACTTGCAACGCTACCCTTCGTGTGCTGATAGAAGGAGTCATGTTCACAGCCTCCAGAATCTCCTCCTGTACTTCTGGAGTTGTAGATCTTGGTCGTCCCCTTCCCAAACCAGGAGAGTTAAATTTTCCATACTCGCACAGACGGTAATGGAGACGTACAAATGTCTTCCGATCTGGACATTGTCGCTGTGGGTACCTCTCCTGGTACAAACAACGAGCCAGCGCAGCATTGCCGTCCGCCTTACCGTACATGAAGTGTATCTCTGCCAGCTCTTGATTTGAATACATGTCGCACAGTCTAACGCCTACACAACACTGAATGTAACCTTCGCCTCGGAATGAACTGTCAGAGTGCCCTCTTAATGTCTCCTTTGACGGCAACGACCTGCGGAAAGAAAAACGTTCCGGTGAATTTCAATGTTGTGAAGGCCATAACTCGGAAATAAAGCATTTCCGGACACATGTTGTAATGAACTATTTTGATTGTCTACATGTGGGAAATACATACCTGAAATTATGCCCAGTATTTTTGAAACAACCTGTATCTGTATATATTGTATCGTTATATTACAAAATAACTATTTTAATTACTTAATAATATATTTATTATGAAGTTTATAATTTATTATGTCAATTTCTCCGGGAATTTTTGAGAAAAAACATAAATAAAATAAAGTATGAAGACTCACCTAGTTAATACTGCTTCATCCATGATTTTAAACATGTGAGTGCATTCACATGCTCCGAATTAAGTGCCGCTCTACGTTTAGTAACAATGTTTCCTGCATCACTACACACGAAAAAACTTTTTTTCTATCAAGCACTTCTCCATGATCGTTCAATTTAAATCTAAACGTTTCACCGAGTTTACCTCTCTAATTCTCATATGACATAATGGAGCTTACTCTTTTCACAAACCACAGAAAACTGGGCATGCCAAAAACTGATTTTTTTTTCTTTATCAAACCAAACACACACCCTTCATATACAAACACAGTACAGAAACTGCAACTACAAAACTACAGCGGTCGAAATAGAAGACTGGCCCCTATAGTAATCGAATTACCAGATCTTAGAAAGAAAGAAAAGAAGGTAGTTACGCTCTCACTTGCACAAAGTGTAGACGTGGCTATTTTATAAGGGATGAGGGGGACGAATCCCAGAAAAGTGTGTATTTCATATGCTAGAAAGATGAGCTGACAACAAGGTGAAAGTTTTCTTGGAAAACCATAAAACTTAATAAGGGTTTCGTACTGTGTTTCAACTTTCAATAGAGGTAGACTAGGTCACTGTCCTCATATCTCCATCTCTTTCTGAAGTGTTTGTGCAAAGAATTTCTCTACTCTACCTGGTTTACAGTTAGAAAATAACAGTACTATTGTGTTCTCAAGTAAGTAATTTCTGAGAGAGAAATATTGTCGGAATTTTTAGTAAGAGTTTGTATTATCAAAATAATAATTAATATCAACTACAACCGATTAATTTTAATCGATTCGATTATTCGATTAAATGTTTTTGATCGATTAATCTTACAACAGGAATTTATCGATTAATCGATAAGTTGTGTGCATATTCCTGACTAATAATCACTATATAGCCTACGTATGTCATTTATGACAATACAAGCTTTATAGAACTACGTCATAGTTTTGTCATTATTTTATTATGAAAGGTAACAGAATAACTAAGATTCTTTATTGCATCCAATAGTGTGCGTTAGTGTGCCCCGCTAAGTATCGATAGTACAACTGGGCCTGATCGATTACCACGTTATAATTCGATCAAAGAGTACAGCTACAGCAATATTATTATAATTATTCTGTGCTCTTTGATTTGTTCTTCTGTGATTACAAGGCAACCATCATCATAAAAATGACAATCGATACGAACAGCTGTTAAGTGGCGGCCATTTATTCTGTATATACAACACTTAGACAAGGAGTTTCGTGTGTGTAAATACAGAGAAGCAATTCCCATGTATAGTTACAGACTGTTTATACATCCATTGCTTATGCATGGTTTTTATTAGTAACGTTTTCTCTCCCAACCCTGCGTAAATCTCGTATAAAAATTATTCACTCTTTATTAGAGTCGACGGCAATTCGGAAGGTGGTAGTCTGCTAGCAATACAAATAGCGCAGGAGAGAATTTAAATTATCATAAGACAATAATGACCTTAGCCGTTGATTACTGTAAGCATGACACCAAACAAACCCTCTTTCCTTCACTAACAATATTCTTTGCACGGTTCTCAATCCCACACCATATGCTTCTACAGTCGTTTCTTGTGCGTTGGCAACGTTGCAGCCAGCATCAAGATGGCCGGCAGCGTTCTGCTCGTCAACGTTTTTAAAATAATTATACATCTTAAACACTATTTTCCGCGCCTGCCTGTGCAATACTTGTCTTTTTACAGTCTCTGCTTCCATTTATTTACCTTACACACACAGTAAATGTTAGTTTTACTTATTCAATGTATTGAAACATTCACACGTGAACAAACGAACTCGGGAAGTACTTGTTATAAACTGGTTCCGATTGGTTCTAATGTACAAGCTTATGACGTCATATACTAGAAAAGCTACGGCGCATATAGCAGCTGACCGCCTTCCGAACTGCCGTCTAGTCTAGTAACATCGTGTGTATACAATCTTAATATAATATTTTAGAAAATTAAAAGAAAAATACTTGAAAAATAATACTTGTCAACTAATGTCAAAGCTTCCACCACAGTCCTAACATCGAAGTTTCACCTTCAGAAAATTAAATGTGTGCTTTGAAAGCGGAAATAAAATCTACCAAACACATCCTTCGCAAGTCTCTCGTGGCTCCGACTTAAAGAACGTAGAACTTTACACTCTTTGTCTTTACTCTTTCGAATTCTGCACACTTCAACACCAAATTACCTTTCGTCTCGTTTCTCTTATCTATACTCTAACCACGACGTAAATACCAGATCACTTATCTGTGGCACGCTAAGTATACCTCTTCATAGAACATCTTGTTATTCATCATCTTTTACAATATCCACCTCGCGTCAATGGAATTCCTTGTCACAAAGTATTAGGGGCTGCAAGACAATAAACACCTTTAAGAACAGCTTAAAAGATAACCTTATTAGCATTTCACTCCAATCATACTGATTTAAACTATCACTGACTACATTGTTACTTTTTTCTTTAGACATCATCCTGATTGTGCTGTATTTTAATTGTCTCGTAATAATCTCTTTCTATTATCTAATATTATTTGAAATATATTAACATTCTATGTATTTTAGTTTAATTCTGCTACACAGTTTATTTCAGTGTTTAATTAATAGTTCATAGTATTTTGTTGTTTAATTTGTAAATAACTTTTGTATACATGTAACTCTCATCTAAATCAAATTGTTGGATTCTTTGTAAGTTCATGCATATGTATATACACTTTTTGCTGGTTGAGTGGAAGAGAAGGCCTTACGGCCTTAACTCTGCCAGCTAAAATAAATTATTATTATTATTATTATTATTATTATTATTATTATTATTATTATTATTATTATTATTATTATTATCTGGATTTGCCGATAACACTTTTTCTTTTACAGATTTTTAATTAAGATGTACAGAATATTTGATGTGTCAATAAAATGAAATTATTTCACTTTTTTATTGTGAAGTTGGATAGACGTTAGATCGACAATTTTCAGATAAATAAATTTATGAGATCTTGGAACTTAGACTGAAGAAGTGTGAGGAGAGTCTACTTTATTATTCAACAAACTTACAGACTGGCGTGACATTTTACAGACATTCCTTATAAATCGTTGTTTGTTTTTATTACAGAAATGATTTGCTGACTCACATCAACTGCTGACGACCACCGACCTCGAAGCAAGCATTACGGCGGCGCTAGAAATTCTTCGGTACCCTCTCAGACATTTCTGGGATACGTTGTAAAACCTGACAGGCTGCTAGACGCTCTCTTGTGCAATCCATGAGGTTAATATTGAGTAGGTACATCATCAATCAGACAGTTTATTTTGAAATAGAAAACCAACCATGTTAACCGAAGGAGGTCTTTACTTGCATTGTTCCTGCCAATCTTCTATAGACAGTGAAGAAGTTAAGATATGTTATTCGTTGTCAAATGCAACCTGCGGTGATGGTCATAAATGAACACATAAGAAGGAGATGCTTTTACAAGGGTTGTAAGCACAGTTGAAAGTACAGGGACATCATTTTATTTTTACTTCAATTTTTATTGTACCTGAGTTTTTTTAATGTACTTCACTCCCACCCCTTCTACTAATGAAGTTCAACCGTCCTCCACACAGAACCAAGGCCGCATATACAGTCATAGTAGCCTTACAGTCACAGTAGCTGTACGTTCCAAAAATATGTTCGCATTTTCCAGTGACGAAAGAGCTTTCAATATTGAATCATTTTCGCACAGGTAATGTCGTCCATTTGCCTACGTCGTATCCCGGTTTCCCCCACCAGCTTTTATTCGCAAGCTAGTGGCTGGGCTGTCTTAGCTCTTTTCTGAGAACATTAATTTTTGTTAGGAATTGGACGTCTACGTAATATTATACAACTTTTTAAAATAACTTAAATAAAAGGGCCTTGTTAAGTAATTAACTGTCACGTGATTTCCTCTCTTTCTACAACCCTACGACATAACCACTTGGACGGACAGTAGATAGAATGTCTGAATAATATGATCTTTTCGGATCGGGCAGAAGTGAAGATTGAATTTACAGTACGTAAGGTACTCTTTTTATAGAGTAGGCACAGAATTATTTCAACATGAGTTACTAGTACGAAGAACGAAACTGGTAATTGGGATTAGGTACAATAGTCTCTAGTACGATAATATGCACATTAGAACTGAAGCCTGTATCGAAATAAACGGCCGCCATTTTCAAAAATGTGTTTAAATATCCATATTATGATTATTTTTCAATTTAACTTCATTCTCGTCCACACCTGTGGAGTAACGGTCAGCGCGTCTGACTGCGAAACCAGGTGGCCCGGGTTCGAATCCCGGTCGGGGCAAGTTACCTGGTTGAGGTTTTTTTCCGGGGTTTTCCCTCAACCCAATACGAGCAAATGCTGGGTAACTTTCGGTGCTGGACCCCGGACTCATTTCACCGGCATTATCACCTTCATATCATTCAGACGCTAAATAACCTAGATGTTGATACAGCGTCGTAAAATAACCCAATGGAAAAAAGAAAAAAAACTTCATTCTCTATATTGCACGCTAATGTGCTGTAGACAGTATAATGTACACTGCATAATGAATACGTCCACATGGACTGCTCAGTTCGTGAGTAAAAACACTCATTGTTAATACTGTACTGTATTTTGATTAAACAAAAACCTAATGAAAATTAACAAACTCAAAATCGCGATATTTCCTAGTTTACGTAAATGGATGAACTACTTTTCGTCCCTCCTATACCTAGTAAAGTGATTTGTTTGCATTTTACGTCAGTATTAACGAACTCCAGTCGTAGAAGGGGGTAGAAAACGGCGTCGATCCAGAGGTATAGGCAGGTTAATATTAAAAATATTAGTAAAAATAAAATGATGTCCCTGTATATGAAGAGTCCACTGCAAGCAGTGGTGGCTCTTGCATATTTCTTAAGAGGAGGAAAGAAGTTAACAGCGCAGAATGACACCTTCTTCAGAGAAACAAGCTACAAATTAGCCTACATGAGTACATGTAAGACCAGGTAGTGTTGGGGTTGGCCTTCCCTTCTGTATAACAATGATCTGTTCTTGTAAACTGAGTTTCCTAAATTGTCCATAATATAATATGTTTTCACTTCCATTCATTGTTGAATAATTGCACAAATTAACAATTACAAGGAAATTTACAATCTCGCAGCATTTTTCAAGCACACTATAGCATCACACGTGTTGGAAGAGACTAGCTACTAACTCGTAACCGGAACCGTTTTAAGGAAATGAGAATGAGAAATAATCTGTCAGGAAAGCGAGAAAACTGCTTCCACCCACGTGGTCGTGTTGCCACATGTACATTTTACAAGTTCAGTATCACATGCTTTTGAAGAATGTCAGTTCTTGTAAAGTCATACTACCATTATTGTTCAAGGCTGCCGGTGGCCGATTAATTTTTTATGTTAAAAATAATGTAGTTTGGAGTACTTTCGATTTCAAAGATATTTGTGCAAAACTGACAACTTGGCTGTTGTCCTGACTAGTAGACAATGAATGGAAGTGAATTTCAGGGGCCAAAAAGATCTGCGATACTAATGTAGAACAACTTCCTCTTTGCTTTATATAAAACCAACTTCAACTTTCAGATATCCTCGGAAGTTTCAAACCATGAATAGTAGCTTTTATAAAGTGCAATAAATAATATACAGGGTGTTTAAAAAATACGGGGCATAATTTCAGGTATGTATTTCCCACATGTAGACAATCAAAATAGTTCATTACAACATGTGTCCGGAAATGCTTTATTTCCGAGTTATGGCCTTCACAACATTGAAATTCACCGGAACGTTTTTCTTTCCGCAGATCGTTGCCGTCAAAGGAGACATTAAGAGGGCACTCTGACAGTTCATTCCGAGGGGAAGGTTACATTCAGTGTTGTGTAGGCGTTAGACTGTGCGACATGTATTCAAATCAAGAGCTGGCAGAGATACACTTCATGTACGGTAAGGCGGACGGCAATGCTGCGCTGGCTCGTCGTTTGTACCAGGAGAGGTACCCACAGCGACAATGTCCAGATTACTTGTGGGGCCATTTAAAATCATTGGTTTATTCGTCTCCGGTGCCTGATTTGGAATCCCTTCAGAATCGAATTGTGGCATGTTCTGAGGACATACGCAATACTCCTGGAGTTTGGGATCGTGTTCGCAGGTCAATGAGACATCGATGTGAGGTCTGTATTCAAGCAGGAGGTGGACATTTTGAACATCTGTAATGACAACGACCTGCGGAAAGAAAAACGTTCCGGTGAATTTCAATGTTGTGAAGGCCATAACTCGGAAATGAAGCATTTCCGGACACATGTTGTAATGAACTATTTTGATTGTCTACATGTGGGAAATACATACCTGAAATTATGCCCCGTATTTTTGAAACACCCTGTATTTTGATCTATAATTTAAAACAAATATATATGGTGTCTTACATAGCTTTGCGTTAAAACTGTTTTTATTGTGTCTCCTCCTAGATGTGTTATAGTCTGGTTGAATGCAGCATCGTTAGATGGCAGCGGTAGCGAGCTTGCTGCAAGACCAGTCGGTTTCTATTTCCCGCCCATGCTCTGATTCAGAGGAGGATCTCCTCCCTCTCCGTTCATTTACTTGCTTTAAAACTCTGCTTCTTTCTTTGGCCGCTAGCGCGCTGTTGTCTATGTGTATTAAGTGCAAAAAAATCTCGCATCCTTCTCACAGTTTTCTAGCAGCACATGAGCGCGCGTCGTTTAAAACTCGATCAACTGAGGTTTTCTTATAGCTGTGAACTTAAAAATTATCGGATCTTCCTCGAATTTCAAGGCACATATTTTATTTGGTATTTACTTTCAAAAGAAGAAAAATATGAGAAGGACGTTCCTCCCTTCCCTCCCCCGAGGAACCGCCACTGACTGCAAGAATGATGGATGTCATTTGGAATACATTTTGCAGGAGAAGCAATTGAAAGTTTGAAATGCTTAGCGCTCAAAGCTTAACTGTGATTTTCCGATCATTACTGGACAATGACTATCAGCGTTAATGCCATATAACTATGTATATTCTATATGTCTTAAGGGAAGGCAGAGTTGAATATTTCAAAATCCACAAAATTTATCCGATTTGTTTGAAATTGATCATGGATACTAAGTATGTTATTAATAATGGATACACCAAGTTTCAAACTTTCTAAGTACAATAGTTCTGTAAATATTAATAATTTTATAAAACTTTATATCGTTTGATATAAAATGCTCCATGCACCATATTGTAAGAAATTTTCAATATTTCTTTTTATTTATATGTTCAGAGAAGGTATATAAATAATGATAAGTATTAGTTTATTATGGAAATAATATAGTAATACAGTTATCTTGGTTTTAATTTCATACTTTTAAAGGGCACAAAATCAAAAACTAACATCGGAATATGAAAATAAAGATAATAAAAATGGAAAAAACCAAATTTTCATTTTTTCTTCAGTTTTGCTCGAAAATATCACCTCTGCCTTCCCTTAAGCTATGCATTGACAGTCTTGGTTCATTTTCGACAAGAAAGTGACATCCATCATTCTTGCAGTGGACTCTTCATATATAACCACCATTCTATCTTCAATGTATGTATGTATGTATGTATGTATGTATGTATGTATGTATGTATGTATGTATGTATGTATGTATGTATGTATGTATGTATGTATGTATGTATGTATGTATGTATGTGGTTGTATGTATGTATGTATGTATGTATTTGTGTATGTATGTATGTATGTATGTATGTATGTATGTATGTATGTATGTATGTATGTACGTATTTATTTATTCACACTGCAATGGGTATATACCCCGTGGCAGTGGTAACTAATTACACTCAATAATGACAATAATAAACTTGTTAATTAAAAATACACATACCAATAATTAATACAAATAATTAATACTAATAATAATAATAATAATAATAATAATAATAATAATAATAATAATAATAATAATAGGGAATATCCTAAATTAAATGAAACACGATCACTTAAAATAACATTTAAAATAAATCTAATTTGTATCCTAAATCTAAGTTCGAACTAAAACCCACAAGTGTGATATCTTCATATCTGCACAAGTACCTTTCAACATTACACTCATTTCGCTGTCAACTCACTCACTGCACTGGAACTACGACACATTTCACTGATTCTGTTCTGATTTCACTAACACTTCAAAAACATTTCACTGTTCAAATACTTTGCACTGCCACTATAAACCATAAAGCTTCACTGACAGGAACACACTTCACTGACACAACACACTTCACTGACACAACACACTTCACTGACGCAACATAATTCTTCACTGATACAACACTTCAATAACAAAACATCATTGACACCCTTTACATACTGTGTATAATTACCGTCTATTAGTAAAGTCCTTAATCCTATTTTTAAATACATTTTTGGTTGTTGGTAAAGCCTTTAGTAAGTCTGCAGGTAAAGCATTCCAGTCCCTGATAGTACGATTGAGAAAAGAAAACATTCCAGTGTCCGTCCTCTGTCTTCTTTCCCTCAATTTATATGAGTGGTCGTTCCTTGAAGAGTAATTTGGCGGTTGCAACCTATTTTTTATTTCTCTCCAGGGAGGCTCACCTCTGTATGTTTTGAAAAGTGAGCATAATCGAATTCGCGTTCTCCTGTCCTTGAGTGTGTCCCATTTTAATGGTGAATTTTCCCGACAACACTTGAGAGCCCGTTTTTGAATCTTTTCCAGTGTCTTAATATGCTCTAATCTGTAAGGATCCCAACATGCAGCACCATATTCCATTACTGGACGTACTAGTGATTTATATGCAATCTCTTTTGATTTATTAGAGCCTTTCCTTAGTACCCTCATCACAAAGTGTAACGCTCTCCATGCTTTTCCCGCTGTGTCTGTAACGTGTTCCCCCCAGCAGAGATCGCTGCTAATAATAATGCCCATGGCTTGTCAGTATATCTTTTCATTAATAATCTTCCTCGTATGTAATCGTGAAAACTTTGTAACTAATTCAACAGTTCATAGCATAAATACACGTCAAAAAATGACTTTCATACTCCATCGGCAAGTCTATCATGCTATCAAAGAGGAGTGCGTTATATGGCAGTAAACATTTTTAATAGCCTCCCTATCGATATAAAAAATGAAACTCAAAACATAAAATTATTTAGGGCCAAATTAAAGAAGTACCTAATTTCTCACACCTTCTATTCTGTAGGTGAATTCATGACATTCAATAACACTTCATGAAATTGATACTAAAACTCTGTGTTGTACTAGTAGACTATATTGTAAATCTCGTCTGTATATATTTCATCTAGACTGTGACTGTAAATTAAGACTTTGTAATAGTATTAAGTTTTTTGACTTGTTCCATATTCTAGCTGTAAGCAATGCATGAATACCATGAAATGTTAATAAATACAATACAATACAATACAATACAATACAATACAATGAGGCTCATGTCTTTCCTAGGGAAGATCTATATTAATCACATAACAATTCTACTGAGAGAGAAAGCAATGATGATTATTCGAAAAATGTTTGGACTGGACTCCATTCCTGGCGGAAAAACGGAAAGTATAATATAAAAATTTGATAACATTTTCAATTTTGGATCTATCTTCGTCGCCATGTGAAAAATCAGGTTATGGTAAGAAGAAGCGTTACTTAAGTCGATTATTGAAAATTTGATATAAAACGTTGCAGAAGTAGTTAAAGTGACACATTCTGAACAGTAATCTCACAAGAGGTCTGAGATTTGCCGATAAATTCACGAGCGAAGCGAGTAGATTTATTTGCGAAATCTCAGACCTCGAGTCACATTTATTAGAACTATTTCGTGAATAAAATAAAAATGTAAACAATATATCCCTAAAATTCGCTCACAAAATGTTGATAATTGTATATTTATGGATATTTAACCTATTCAGACATTTTGAAGTAGAAATAGATGAATAGCGATTACTACAATAAAAAATTGAATGTTGTTCAATAATGCCAATCGAAAGAAGCGAAATACAGGTTTAAAAATGTTAATTACATGTACTGCGATTTTCTCTTGTTATTATAACAGAAATACGTTTTCATTATCTGCTGAAATCATAATTTAATTTAAACATTTTATAGTATAATTACAAATAACCTGATTAATACATTAATTAAATCGACAATCGTTATGAAGGAGTGCAATTTTCTTTAGATACAATGGACATGGAATTAGAAGATGAAGATGTAGATGTGGAAGTAGGATTTCGCACTTTTGTACGATGGATTCATGTTCATCGATTTCCGTGGAAACAGTTGGCGACACTGACTAAACAAAGAACGACCATGCGATAAATTGATTGTGCTAATCGATCTGCAGAAATTATTGCGATGGATGACTGTGATTGGTTGGAATTAAAATTAATTTCATTACACGTCATTGGCCGAAAATGGAATGGCGTCATATAAACGAAATACTCAACAGTAATCTCATTAGAGGTTTTGATTTATCTAGAGAAAATAAGCACTCGAGTGGGATTTAACTGAGTATTAGGCCTACACGATTAGAATGAAGTATATAAAGATTAGAAGAAATAAAGTACTCTAATACAATAAAATATTAACTGGCTTACAAAAATCCTAAACTGTTTTCAAATGTATTATTTATTGTACCATCTCATCATTACAAATATTTATTCCCCTAGATGGCAGTAGTGTGTTTAGATGAGCTGTTCTCTTGTTACCAGTTGTGGCAACTGTAAAATCTTCATTGAACTGTATGGACGATTACTAGTCAAGGAGGCTTTGTTGATTCAGTTTCATTTTTATTAAAACAGTTGCATTCAACTACAATATTAAACAATCTCTGATACGTGACTATCCATAATATCATATAGCAGAAGCTATAACATAACCTAAATAATATATACAAGTGTTAGAAAAGTTTTAATTAACGAAGATGACGTAAAAAATAAACATGAATAATTTTTAAAGGAATAATTATTGAATGTATAATTTTCAAATTTGAATGTTTTAGTGGTTGGTGGTTCAGTTGATGTTATATTGGACGTGCGCGTAAAAGAAGTGGAATTCGTTGATGTATGCCTACATGGTGTATCCCTCAACTTATTCAGGATTTCCGAATGGTGCTCTTCATTTATTTGTAAATAGGATTTCAGGGAAGATGCATAGGTATGATCAGTGATCTTTATTAATTCTTGTTCTTGAATGCCAATGCGAGTCATATTTGAAACTGCTGTGCATCGACTGGAGTGGTTTGTAATTTTCTGTTTTTTTTTTTTCCTTTGTTTGTTTGTTTATTTGTTTGTTTGTTTGTTTGTTTGTTTGTTTGTTTGTTTTGACGTCCAAACCAGCGCAGTTTGAAATGTTGGCAAACTTACTTACTTACTTATAAATGGCTTTTAAGGAACCCGGAGGTTCATTGCCGCCCTCACTTAAGCCCGCCAGCGGTCCCTATCCTGTGCAAGATTAATCCTGTCTCTATCATCATACCCCACCTCCCTCAAATCCATTTTAATATTATCCTCCCATCTACGTCTCGGCCTCCCTAAAGGTCTTTTTCCCTCCGGTCACCCAACTAACACTCTATATGCATTTCTGGATTCGCCCTTACGTGCTACATGCCCTGCCCATCTCAAACGTCTGGATTTAATGTTCCTAATTATGTCAGGTGAAGAATACAATGCGTGCAGTTCTGTGTTGTGTAACTTTCTCCATTCTCCTGTAACTTCATCCCTCTTAGCCCCAAATATTTTCCTAAGAACCTTATTCTCAAACACCCTTAACCTATGTTCCTCTCTCATAGTGAGAGTCCAAGTTTCACAACCATACAGAAGAACCGGTAATATAACTGTTTTATAAATTCTAACTTTCAGATTTTTTGACAGCAGACTGGATGATAAGAGCTTCTCAACCGAATAATAACAGGCATTTCCCATATTTATTCTGCGTTTAATTTCCTCCCGAGTGTCATTTATATTTGTTACTGTTGCTCCAAGATATTTGAATTTTTCCACCTCTTCGAAGGATAAATCTCCAATTTTTATATTTCCATTTCGTACAGAAACAAATGCTAGGGACGCGATAAAATTAAACAAATGCTAGGGACGCGATAAAATTGTGCAATAAGCAGCCATGACTGGTTGAATTACTTCCTTTCGTACCGTATTATTGCTCAAAAGTAGTATGACGTAGTAAAAGTGTAATAGTCAATGTAAAAAAGAGATATTTGTTACTGTGAGGGATAAAAACCGCTGTATCACTACATATAATACGGACTTGATCAATTTTACCAGCTAAACTAACAACAATGAAATACGCCTGCATCAGATCTAGCAGGAAAACTGCTGAATTGGCAACATTGAAGAGGAAAACAATCATCCTATTCGTTAGAATTGTTACAAATGGCTACATGAACGTGACTGACAACTGAATTAATAAATACATAATGAAATTAGTAAATAAACTGTATCTCGGCGCTATGTTTATCAGACAGATGAAGACTATCGGGGACAACGCGAACTTACAGAGTTAATGACGTTCTGATGACTAGGGCTGCGATTCAACCAAGTGTCCTAGGAGTCGATATCTTGCAAGGAATTAGGACATGGGCAGTGATTTACATCCGAGCTAAGTGGAACGGCAGAAATCAGTAGCATTGTTCCAGCTCGGCGTGGGCGTTCTATTACATGACCCTGTTACTGGAAACAAGCTCTCAGCTCTGGTCTTCAATTCGCATTTGAATTATAATACAGAACAATACGAATATTAATTTATCAAATTTCTCGAAAATATTAATATATGTTTCTCATAGGTGGAGTTATGATGGGGCATGGGGGGGGGTCACTGCCCCCGCCCAAACTTGTCTGAACTCTTTTTTTTCTATTAACATTAGAAAATATTGAATGCAAAAGACTTTTCTTGCTTTGGTTATGATTAAGTTTCTGTGCTTAAATTGACGAATTAATGTCCTCAGATCACGTGTCTGGACTATAATATTTATTTGAAATTTCTGAATGTATAAGAATTTCTGTACCTCGTTTGAGGAATGGAAGCACTGTAACGTTTCTTTTGTAACAGCCTGTACCTAGGTATTAGAAGTCTGCAGCGGCCGTCTACTGAATTAGGTGTTAGTGAAAAGAAACACCAAAGTCCCATGTTAAAAGTGTGGAAATTTTCAGTAGTTTTCATAAAACAACCATAGTCCAAAGATTTTTTTGTGAAAACAGCCATTTTCCAGGAAGATGGTACGATGGTGGCATTTACAAATAACATCCCATTCATAAACAAATACAAGAAAAGTATTTTGAATTCAATATTTTGTAATGATAATAGGAAAAAAAAGAGTTCAGACAATTTGGGGGGGGGCAGTGCTCCTACATACCATCCTATAACTCTGCCTATGGTTATGCCCTATTGTAATTTATAGTAGACCTACAGTTGAAGCCCTATACAACTCAGTCCGAAACATCGTGGATATGGATGTAACACTGTAAGAAACATGCACCCCATAATAGTACATTATGCAACGAGCCTATAATGATAGTAATTAAGACGCAAGTATGAATGTTTATGAAACGAGCGCAAGCGAGTTTCATAATATTCATACGAGCGTCTTAATTACCATTATAGGCAAGTTTCATACGACTTTTTATGCTCGACCATATTTCTAACTTGAAATTATTTAGATGTATACATTTTATTTGTATCTAACAAGATCGGAAGTGACCTTGTTCTAGGTCGTGAATTGTGAGATGTGCGCAAACGCGAAAGTATTGATTTTTTTCCGAGGAACAATAATGTCATTGACCTTGATGTAATCCCGTTAAACTTGATATAACCTTGATTACTGAATTCGACATTGAAAAGCGAGAAGACAAATTGAATTTATTTGAATATTATTTACAATTAACGCTAATTATTATAGTAACAGAACATAACCTTCTGCGACAGTATTGGATTTCCAGCCTCCGTGACTTTTCGCTAATTCTCTTTCGATTGCATATCCGAGAATAATCGATACTTGCGGTTTTATAACGGTACAAAGCTGACTTGTCATTGGCTGAACACCTGTAAGCTGAGTTGTCATTGGCTGAACACCTGTACTTTAATGAGTAGGTGTACTTTAATGACATGCATTAAAGGACTGCTACCAGGTGTATAATTACTACATTTCGGCATGGTCGAGCATAAATACTTTTATTAAATGATCATATTCCGATATACTGTACCACGGTCAAGCTATAACAGCGGAGTAAGTAAATGATATCCCCCGTAACCTCGTTATATCGAGATTCTATGGTTTCGCTTTGCCTCCCCCCCCCCCCCAAGGAAACTGTTCTCTACGCTTATGATGTTTCTCTACAGAGACTTTATTATATCTCATACTGGAACGGTCTTACTAATAAAAAGTCTATATACAGACGTTTAACTGTCTTATACTTATACAATGAGTATCTCGTTTATAAGTCGTGTGTAAATTCCTTACTAATAATCACTACATACGTCGTGTATAACAGTATAACTGTCACACAGCTACGTCATAGTTTCGTCATTACTCCGTTATGAAAGGTAATAGAATATCTGAGGTTCTCTACTGGATCCGGTAGAGCGCTCTAGTGTGGCGTGTTAAATATCGATAGTACAACTGACTCTAATCGATTACCACACTACATTTTGGTCAAAGAGTACAAGCTACAGCAATATTATTCTAATAATTCTATGATCTTTGGTTTGTTCTTCTGTGGTTACAAGGTAAACATCATCATAAAATGACAGTCGATATGAACAGCTGTTAGAGGGGCGGCCATTTTTTCTCTATATACAACGCTTAAGCAAGGGGTTTCGTGTATATAACTACTGCAAAGCAATTCCCATTGTATAGTTACAGCCTGTTTATACGTCCATAGCTTATTCACGGTTTATTAGTAACGTTCTTTGTCTCAACTCTGCATAAGTCTCGTATAAAAACTATACACGGTTTATTAGTAAGACTGGAAGTGTATAAGCGAGGTAACAATGAATATAGTTTTTAGATAAACTGATATTTTCTGTCCTTGTGACCTCCTCGAAGGTTATGTAACATTACAGATCTATTTTCATATTTTTAGTTTACAGTATAGAAAATGGAGACAAGTCTGAAAATTAATATAAAAAAGATGAATTTCCTTGTGGTCTTTTTTTAATTCTTCATCTTTTTTTCTGCATGCCATTATCCTCTTCCTTCCCTTCTCCTCCTCAACGATCACCATTATCTTAAACTTCTTTCATCTATACTCCCTCTTCTCTTACTTTTATATCTAAATCATCATCATCAATGTTCTTCTTGTTATTCCTTCTCCATTAAAACTTGGTTACCTCCTGTTTCTCCATATTTTATTTTTTACACAATGCCCAGGCCCTTACCTTTCAGTTATCCGCCCCGACTGTACAAGCCTGGCTCGTAAATGTCACTAGCGCTGGAAAATGTAGACCACTTAGTTCTTCAGGGATTAAACAGAGTGCACCACAGGATGTTGGTATATGATGATAATGATGATGATGATGATGAAGATGATGAATTGTTGGTATATCATAGAGGAGGAACTGGAATACCCGGAGAAAAACCCTGTGTTGCCGGACCACTTATGAGGTTCAGACCTGTCTTCAGACAATTGACCTAAACAACAAATCGAATGATTTTTCGATAACTATGAAAACTACGCGCGTACTTATAGTCGCGACGCAGTTATTCCCGGCGTGACTCCTCCTCTTTGCTTACGTCTTAGGAAGTGAAGGCTCTATAAAGTCTAGGTAGGTAGTATCGTTCGCCATTTTTGTTCTTTCGTTGCCGAGCTACCAGACGAGGAATCTATTTGCCACACCGTTAAACATTATCATGTCGTAGCTCCTATGATAATAAATCAAACGCACTGTAATTCAGCAAAAATTTGTGCGGCAAATAACTTCTTCGTGTGCTTTCTGCGAACGCCAACGAAAGAGCCAAAATGGCAGGCGATTATATTAAGTATTTATCGAGCCTTAAGAAATGAATCAGCGAATCACAAGACGCACACGTTTAAATGTAGCCGACCTGCAACGCGATTGGCTGCCGGAAATTAGAGCGACGGGACTATAAAATTATGTTCTCTTCTCTTTTCGATCATCCAGAACCTTTAATATTTTTTATGCTCGACCATGCCGAAATGTAGTAATTATACACCTGGTAGCAGAACTTTAATGCATGTCATTAAAGTACACCTACTCATTAAAGGTCAGGTCTTTCAGCCAATGACGACTCAGGTTACAACTATTCAGCCAATGACAGGTCAGCTTTCTACCGTTATAAAACCGTAAGTATCGATTATTCTCGGATATGCAATCGAAAGACAATTAGCGAAAAGTCACGGAGGCTGGAAATTCAATACTGTTGCAGAAGGTTATGTTCTGTTACTATAATAATTGAATCGCCCCATGCAGAAAGGGCTTCAGTCCATTAGACCTGGTTTTGAGAAAACTAAGGAGAAAACAGTCTGTACTTTGTATTCCTTTCTGCAGAGAACTCTGAGCCTGACGCTTCAGTTTCTGTCTTTCCAACCATTGGACTGAATACCTTTCTGCACAGGCTGATGGAAACATTCATAAAGATATGATTTCCATCGATATCTCGTTTTTTCAAAATTTGTGACTGAAGCCCTTTCTGCATGGAGCGATTCAATTAGCGTTAATTGTAAATAATATTCAAATAAATTCAATTTGTCATCTCGTTTTTCAATGTCTAATTTAATTTCAATGTTATCTCTGTAGGTTCTTATGGCCTAGCAAGGTCAATGTGGACATCTGTTCCTCGGAAAAAATCAATACTTTCGCGTCTGCGCACATCTCACAACATACGGGACATTGCTCAAAAATTAATAATATCAAGTTAGAAATATGGTCGAGCATAAAAAGTCGTATGAAACTCGCCTATAATGGTAATTAAGAAGCTCGTATGAAAATTATGAAACTCGCTTGCGCTCGTTTCATAAATATCCATACTCACTTCTTAATTACCTTCATTATAGGCTCGTTGCATAATGTACTATTGTAATATCCTTAACAGCTAATTCAACAGTACAATATAGGGTAGAAGTATTCTGTCAGTTTAATAAGAGATTTTGTTGTAGCTATATAGTTTTTTATATGCACGACAATGGCCAACGTTACAAATCTCTTCACACGAAATAAGTTAAACATGTATTAACCTACTTCTAGGCCCAGAATCTCTTTAGAAGTGGCTAATGTGGACATCACAATAGGCGTGCAATGTGCAACAAACGGTCCGTGAGGCTCTGTCGTCGGCATGTATTACACTGGCTGCAAGTGCATTCATCGCGAAGTAGGTTGCATTTCCAGTCTGAAGAGGCGTGCACCTCCCCTCCACCCGCTCCTCGAGCACATTCCGAAGTGTACCACTCGGAAGAGGCAGCAAGTACTCTTTACAAACTTACACCGAGCAAGAAAATGCTCTTAGAGAGAGAGGATTTATCTTTTTGTGTGCTGCCCGCATCTTCATCCACCATAGCGCAGAAATCGCTGCCGACGCTACGGATTGAGATGCAATACGTCTGAAAACACCCGTCAGGAATTTGTCTGCGATCTCTTTTAAAGATTCAGATATGCCACAATAGACCAGCTGGAATTCTGTTATCAACATGAATTGTATGTTCAATTTCTCGCCTCGCCTCGAATTCTCACTTAGAAGTTTGTATTGCATTAGATAAGACGTCATGTAGTTTAATTTGCAAGAAAATGACATCGTTAATGGAGAACAAGGTGTAACAATTTGTTTAAACAAAAATTAATATTTGCACAAAATGCTTTTCCAATTCACTGCGGGCTAAAGCAAGGAGATGCACTATCACCTTTGCTTTTTAACCTTACTCTAGAACAGGCCTGCACAAGGTTTGCGCTCTCCGAGCCGGCTCACAGCTCATGAGCGGAATGCAGATATTAGCTGCTCTCTGTATAAGGGTGGACTGGAAGAAGGGGTGATCTCGTACAAAATATACACAAAAGGAAGTACTATTACGAGTGCTTATGAAATGAATTCCCGTTCAGGTTTGCAAAACTATCTTGGACTATTATAAATTAATAAAGAAATATTTATTTTACAGAAGTAATAGAAATTTTATACCTACTTAAATGTACAATATCATTTTGTTATATTTTTATTTATCAGTACATTAAAACGACGTTTTATGCTTTTGGCAGCTGAAAGAAACAATAGCCTATTGATCGTAATGAAACATCAGTTACAGATGTTCGATGTCTGCCTTTATTTAAGTTGATTATAGAAAAACAGTTGCTCACAAATATAAATCTTGAGCCAAACATAGCAATCATTTTCACAGCCAGCCTGTGTAGTCGTGGATATTATTGCTAATGTTTAGTCTTGTAAAACTCAACCAGGCTAGTAGTATTATTCAAACGATCTTTAGCTCTTAGGTCACATTGAAGATCAATAAGTTCGAGCTGTAAATCGTTAAATGTTAATGAGAATAGGCCTACACACTGCACTCCACTAGATAACTGAGTGGTCGTTTCCCTCTCCTCTACATATAGCAAGTCTATGTCATTCTGACGTATATTCCTCTCCGTTTCGATGAGCGGTAACACCGCTCTCCCGCTCCGAAGGAGCGCGAGCGCTCGTTGAGCGCTGTTTGTGCAGGTATGCTCTAGAATATGCATTAGGAAAGTTCAGGATAACAAAGATGGTTTGGAATTGAACGGGTTACATCAGTTTCTTGTCTATGCGGATGACGTGAATATGTTAGGAGAAAATCCACAAACTATTTGAGAAAACACGGCAATTCTACTTGAAGCAAGTAAAGGCCTCCCCACACCAACGCGAAATATTCGCAGCCATGGCGGAGACCAAAATTTCGCGTATGCAGTGGAATATCATGTCGTAGCTCCTATGATAGTCAATCGCACTGTTATTTTTATGATTGGCAGGTCAATGCCTGAGGAAAGCATAGAACAAATTTTGATATCAAAATTGTTTTTAAAACGCGGAGGAAAAAATAATACTAATTCGAAGTGATCTGTTCAAAATAGACATTTATACATTCAAAAGTGGTTAGTGGCAAACTTTTTTATTTTTCACGTTAGATGGGGAGTCAAAGCGAGTGAAATGTTGAGAGGGAATGGAAATTACTTTTAAAAGTTGCCGCTATTCAAAATCTTTACTGGTTTTCAAGTTACGGCGAGTTAAAGAAAATAATATTTTCACTTGGCGAAGAACTCAAGACAACCTCTTGTCTGTTAATATAGAAATCTTCGCTCTGATTTCAAATTCGCTTACAAAAAACTTTTATCGCTTAAATTATTTTAATTATGTATTTTGAAATGCAACTTAATAATAAATTAGGAAAGTTCAGGATAACACAGAGGGTTTGGAATTGAACGGGTTACATCAGTTTCTTGTCTATGCGGATGACGTGAATATGTTAAGAGAAAATCCACAAACTATTAGGGAAAACACGGAAATTCTACTTGAAGCAAGTAAAGCGATAGGTTTGGACGTAAATCCCTGAAAGACAAAGTACGTATATGATATGATTATGTCTCGTGACCAGAATATTGTACGAAATGGAAATATAAAAATTTGAGATTTATCCTTGGAATACGTGGAAAAGTTCAAATATCTTGGAGCAACAGTAACAAATGTAAATTAAACTCGGGAGGAAATTAAACGCAGAATAAATATGGGAAATGCCTGTTATTATTCGGTTATCATCCAGTCTGCTGTCAAAAAAGCTGAAAGTAGAATTTATAAAACAATTATATTAGAGTTTGTTCTGTATAGTTGTGAAACTTGGACTCTCACTTTGAAAGAGGAACAGAGATTAAAGGTTTTTGAGAATAAGGTTCTTAGGAAAATATTTGTGGCTAAGAGGGATGAAGTTACAGGAGGATGAAGAAAGTTACACAACGCAGAACTGCACGCATTGTATTCTTCACCTGACATAATTAGGAACATAAAATCCAGACGTTTGAGATGGGCAGGGCATGTAGCACGTATGGGCGAATCCAGAAATGCATATGGAGTGTTAGTTGGAAGGCCGGAGGGAAAAGACTTTGGGGAGGTCGAGACGTAGATGAGAGGATAATATTAAATGGTTTTGAGGGAAGTGGGGTATGATGATAGAGACTGGATTAATCTTGCTCAGGATAGGAACCAATGGCGGGCTTATGTGAGGGCGGCAATGAGCCTCCGGGTTCCTTAAAAGCAGTAAGTAAGTAAGTAAGTAAGTAAGTAAGTAAATGAGTGAGTAAATAAGTGAGTAAGTGAATAAGTAAGTCAGTAAGTGAGTAAGTAAGTAAGTAAGTCAGTAAGTGAGTAAGTAAGTGAGTAAGTAAGTGAGTAAGCGAATAAGTAAGTGAGTAAGTAAGTAAGTGAGTAAGTGAGTGAGTAAGTGAGTGAGTGAGTAAATAAGTGAGTGAGTAAGTGAATAAGTAAGTAAGTCAGTAAGTGAGTAAGTAAGTAAGTGAGTGAGTAAATAAGTGAGTAAGTGAATAAGTAAGTCATTAAGTGAGTAAGTGAGTAAGTAAGTGAATAAGTGAGTAAGTAAGTGAGTAAGTGAGTGAGTTAGTGAGTAACTGAGTAATTGAGTAAGTGAGTAAGTAAGTAAGTGAGTAAATAAGTAAGTGAGTAAGTAAGTAAGTAACTTAGTGAATGAGTAAGTAAGTAAGTGAGTAAGTAAGTGAGTGAGTAAGTAAGCAAGTAAGTGAGTAAGTAGGTAACTGAGTGAGTGAGTAAGTAAGTAAGTAAGCAAGTAAGTGAGTAAGTAAGTAAGTGAGTAAGTAAGTAAGTGAGTAAGTAAGTGAGTAAGTAAGTAGGTAAGTAAGTAGTAAGTAGGTAAGTAAGTGAGTGAGTAAGTGAATAAGTAAGTGAGTGAGTAAGTGAGTGAGTAAGTAAGTGAGTGAGTAAGTGAATAAGTAAGTCAGTAAGTGAGTAAGTAAGTAAGTAAGTAAGTGAGTAAGTAAGTAAGTGAGTAAGTAAGCAAGTAAGTGAGTAAGTAAGTAACTGAGTGAGTGAGTAAGTAAGTGGGTAAGTAAGTAAGTAAGTGAGTAAGTAATTGAGTAAGTAAGTAAGTAAGTAACCCTTTCAGATATTTCTAACTCTATCCCGAAATTCATTGATCTAAGTACATTCATTCTGGAGTAATTAATTTTTCTCCTACAAAAAAAATAATTTTCAGTAAGTTTCCATAGCAGAAAAATTATTATATAATCCTCAGTTTGAAAAATAGAGAGATTGGGTTTCCAGTAAAGAAAAAAACTTCATTTTTAACAGGTATCAGGCGTTTCATATAACTATTTTTCTTCACCTGTCTAGTGAGTAGACATCGCACTGCATCGTTATTATTATTATTATTATTATTATTATTATTATTATTATTATTATTATTATTATTATTATTATTATTATTATTAGTTACGAACTGTTACATTTGGAGGAAATAAAGGCTCAAGAAGAGAACTAAATATTGTATATTTAAACGATAAAAAGGAAACACAGCGATAAATGGTTGGACCATGTAGAAAGACAGGCAGAATAAATTATTACGAAAGAAGCAACATTATACAAAGCCAAAGACTTTTCAAGATCAATAGGATGATAAAAAATGAGGTGCATACAGCAGAAGGAATATATTCATGCGAAACAGACCGGAACGAGCGCATGTGCTTATTTCTCGATATAGATGGCGATCATTACACTTGGAAATTAAGACACCTACATATCGAAATGCTTGCAAGAGTTTTAATGCCACCGGAGAAGTAATATCGGTCCATTTTGCTCTCAGCCGAGCAATTATACACTCGTTACACAAATTGATGAGTTCTTTTTATTAACAATTTGAATGGGTCGCAATTCATTGAGTAACAATAGAGGTCGTGCATCCGCCCCGTTGTTACTAAACAACTCATTGCTGGCCCTTCCTGCCCACCTCCGTCCTACAGACGGCGCGGGACTGCGTTCCCACAACGACGTTTCTGCACGCTTATTTGCGAAAGACAACTCTCTCGGTAACTTATTCTAATGCGAAATAGTACAGGGACATCACTTTATTTTTACCAACATTTTTAACATCAATGTGGCTATACTCGGAAACACTGTTGCCCCCTTCCATTACAGGAGTTTGATGTTACTACTGCAATATGTAAACAAATCATTTTACTAGCTATAGGAGAGAAAAGTAGTGCATCAATTTATGTTGTAGGGAAATACGATATTACGATTTTCAGTTTGATCATCACTTTTACGGAATTTATCAAATTACAGTGGAGTAGTAACATTTTTTTTTCTTCAAAAACTCAACTTTTCAGGCGGCTATGTTCGTTATGTAATGTCTACTTTATTTAGCATATTAATTATTGGTGTTAACATACAATATAGAGAGTGCATTTAAATTGAGGGGGTCATAAGTAAAGGGCTGTAAGTGCACTTAAGTTACTTTTGAGAAAATGGGGTTTAAATATTTAAGCTTTCGTAAAATCGGTGAAATTTTTATTTAAATTTTAATGCGTGATGCGATTAAAATATCCCTTTGCCACTAAAATTTTAGATACTTTTTCTTATACTGGATGCACTTAACTCATGTTATTACAAATGTCACTAGCATTCCTTTGCTTCCAGCCACCTCAATTCAAAATAAGCTAATCTGAATTTTTAAACAAGTTGCTGAAAATGGTTGCCGTTCATTACAATGCAGGCTTCAATTCAGTGCGCATATTATTAAAAACATTTTGAAGCATATTCTATGAAATTGAATTTATCGTTTCTTGAATATAATTTTTTAGTACGATATTATTAATATAGGTTCTTTCTTCTATAGAAAACGCAACCATATTTCTGAAACACACTATACACTGCAGTGTTTACTTCACTGCTTGAAGACTTCGAATGCAACAGCGGCCGTAAGTTTGTGTGTCTGACGGGAGCAAGGACATTAGTGAAGGGGTGAGAGTGAAGTACATTCAGAAATGCAGGTACAATAAAAATGCAAGTAAAAATAAAATGATGTCCCTGTACATTATGCAACGAGCCTATAATGGTAGTAATTAAGACGCGAGTATGTTTGTTTATGAAACGAGCGCAAGCGAGTTTCATAATTTTCATACGAGCGTCTTAATTACCATTATAGCCAAGTTTCATACGACTTTTTTATGCTCGACCATATTTCTAACTTGAAATTATTCATAAGCATTCATGTTATGGTTATGTAAGTGAGGAGCGGAATTGTGAGGTGTGCGCAGACGCGAAAGTATTGATTTTTCCGAGCCACGAATGTCATTGACCTTGATATAATCCAGAGAATAAAATGAATATTAGTCTTGATATAACCTGGAAATTGATTTAGAATTGAAAAAAGAGATGACAAATTGAATTTATTTGAATATTATTTACAATTAACGCTCATTATTATAGTAACAGAACATAACCTTCTGCGACAGTATTGGATTTCCAGCCTCCGTGACTTTTTCGCTAATTGCCTTTCGATTGTATATCCGAGAATAATCGATACTTGCGGTTTTATAATGGTACAAAGGTGATTTCTCATTGGATGAACAACTGAATTATAATGAATAGGTATACTTTAATGAGGTTCATTAAAGGGCTACTACCAGGTGTGTAGTTACTACATTTCGGCATGGTCGAGCATAAAATATGCAATGGTTATCAGAAAAATAAAAGAATTCTATCTTATAGGTTTTTTTGAAACGAGACGAGGAGAGACAAAACAGGGCTAAGCAGACAGGCAGGCACAGAGAGAGAGAGAGAGAGATAGGTAAATAGGTAAGATAGACGACGGACGGATAGATAGGCAAACGATAGCCAGATAGACGGATAGGCGGGCGAGAGGCCAGACGGACAGAGGCAGGCAGGCAGGCAGGCAGGCAGGCAGGCAGGCAGGCGGATGGATGGATGGATGGATGGATGGATGGATGGATGGATGGATGGGTCGATAGATAGATAGATAGATAGATAGATAGATAGATAGATAGATAGATAGATAGATAGATAGATAGATAGATAGATAGATAGACAGATAGACAGATAGATAGGTAGATAGATAGATAGATAGATAGATAGATAGATAGATAGATAGATAGATAGATAGATAGATAGATAGATAGATAGATAGATAGATAGATAGATAGATAGATAGATAGATAGATAGATAGATAGATAGATAGATAGACAGACAGACAGACGGGTGGGTGGACGGACGGACCGACCGACCGACAGACAGACAGACAGACAGACAGACAGACAGACAGACAGACAGACAGACAGACAGACAGAGAGATAGATAGATAGATAGATAGATAGATAGATAGATAGATAGATAGATAGATAGATAGATAGATAGATAGATAGATAGATAGATAGATAGATAGATAGATAGATAGATAGATAGATAGATAGATAGATAGGTGGGTGGGTGGGTGGACGGACGGACAGACAGACAGACAGAGAGATGGATGGATGGATGGATGGATGGATGGGTGGGTGGGTGGACGGACGGACGGACGGACAGACAGACAGACAGACAGACAGACAGACAGACAGACAGACAGACAGACAGACAGACAGATAGATAGATAGATAGATAGATAGATAGATAGATAGATAGATAGATAGATAGATAGATAGATGGGTGGGTGGGTGGGTGGATGAGTGGACGGACGGACGGACAGACAGACAGACAGACAGAGAGATAGATAGATGGATGGATGGATGGGTGGACGGACGGACAGACAGATAGATAGATACGAGGCCGCGTCCAGACAGTTTCTCTGGGGCCGTTTACAGAAAGAAAACACAATATCATGGATTTATTGGAACAGATACAGCAATTGAGTAATTACAAGGGGAAAACTGTTTCGGGGTTTGTTATTGTATACAAGAAACAAAATTAAAGAAAATCCGTTAAGACAAATTTCGAATTGATCACCATTTTTAATTTTTAATTTCAAATGAAGACCTATTAACCTTGTATTAAAATGGTTAAATTTCATGAGTATCATTCTGGAATAAATTGACTTCTAGATACTGTTTATGAACAGGATTGATTCAAAAGCTGATGAGAAATATCTTTATACAGACTAAAAGAAAGGCAGATAGACGGGACGTTCAAAATTATTCTTTATGCATTGTGGATGCTGAAATATGCATTTCTGCGAAAATATCGAAAACAATGAAGGTTGGGGCATAAGCCATGTGAATTATGTATTTTTTTTTAACATGAGCGATAATATCACAAAATGTCGTATGTCGTTTGTCATCCATGGTATATGGTCGCATCATTAAATGCAGAATGATGTATGGTTATCGTACAGAGAAGATGTGAATTCAATTGTGAGTCGACAGCCGTGCATAATGGACGTGATTCAAGATTATTTTAGAGATTTTTGGTGTGGGTATATATGCTGTAATGACCGTATTAAACATGAGTGGTATGATGTGTCGTTTATGGATGTTTGATCATTACCTTAACCTATCCTACTAATAGGCGTAGGTACATATACCCTTCCATTTTATTTGCTTATTTCAAAATTTCGAATGGAGCCCGAATTTTCACAAAAAAAAAACTTGCAATGGCTTATACCCCAGCCCTCGTACTTTTTGCTTCATCACAATTTTCTCTAATGAGAAAGTAAAATTATACAGGTTTTAACGATTTGAACTGACAAAATTATATACGCAGCGCATATCGGTTTGCTAAACAAAATATCCAGTGAAATTTAATTATTTCTTATAATTTTATTTTTAACTAGCCGTACCCGTGCGCTCCGCTGCACCCGTTAGAAATAAATACAAAGTAATTACATAATTAAAATAGGGCATTTGATCTAGGGAACATTCGTGTTTGATATAAGGATAAATCGTTTAATATGTTACTTAATTTAAATTGTATTTGCATAATTAAAATGCGATCATTTTGATCCAGAGACCACTCATTTGGTCATAAAAATTATTTTAGGAAATACAGGAAACGAATGTACAGAATAGCCTATCAAGTTTTCTGTGCATAAGAAGCTATTTTAATCGTACCTGTCCTCGATTCACTCAGAAGTTACTGTAATAACATTATAGCATTATGTCCATCTAGAGAAACTACACTTTCCAATGGTGAAATAATAATTAATTATACAAATCGGTTAATTTAGCTTCCGATATTACTTCATACAAACTCAGAAACATTCTCTGTAGGCTATCTTTCATAGCTTTCGATTGTTGCTGTCCAAGGCCCCTTATAGACGAAGTCATTTGTTTTTTAATTCATTACACGGCCCTAGATGGCAGTTATTTTAATTTTAAAACTCATTTATCTCATTAAATATCAGTTCTATCAAAATTTTTCGAGGAATAAAACTTATCGGAAATTATTTTTAAAGAAACTTTTGTTATGTAACATTTTTCACAAAAATCAATAATAAGCGAGATATTTCGATTTATTTAATTCAGGCCCCATTATAACCCCCCTTTTAATAATGTATTTTGGATGCCATATAGCCTAAAATCTAAGTTACAACGAACTTAATTTATATTCCAATTTTCATCGAAATCCGTTCAGCCATTATCGCGTGAAAAGGTAACAAACATACATACAGACAGACAGACATACAAACAAAAATTTGAAAAAAGCGATTTTCGGTTTCAGGGTGATTAATTATATATGTTAGGATCAATTATTTTTGGAAAATCGAAAATTACCAGAAAAATTTCTGCTACAGATTTATTATTAGTATAGATTTGTAAAATACCATGTTTTTAAGGTTGATAGTAGTTTATTTCTTTACATTTCGACTGAACGTAAATGTTATTGCCAATGAATGTCCTTTCACTCAACACGCAACACGTATCAATAGTCTACACAGCAGAATAATAAACGATTGCTTCAATAATGACTTTTCCAAAAATATTAGCTCACGAGACACATTTTTCCGGAAAAACCATTATGGTTACAGAAAAACAACATTTGCCTTTTTTCTTCAGTTATTTATGCTCTACCCCAAGTACATTTTTTTGGCAGTTTATTTTTTTACACCCTGTATATCGGTACTCGCTATACAGCGATTCACAACTAATAACATCTGTTTTAGGAATCAATTCTGCAGGTCATTTTGAGCATAAAACGTCATATGAACAGGAGTCCGATTATCAACCGTTCAGGAGTTACAGCTGATTGAATACTACAAAAGCAGCAGTGGTTTTGAGCAGAACTAAGAATTATTCTCTTAAAATACACAGAAATATTAACTCAAAATACTATATTAATCATAAAATAAACATACCTCATTTTGGAAACAAATTTTCAAATATCCCTGCTTCCACTTCAATGCACTTAGTCGCACGGATGTGAATGGAGCGCGAGTAGCGTTCCGTAGGCTACCTTTTGACGGCTGTTCCTGATAAGCGCAGCTGATAATCACCAGACGTATCTTCTCTTTGTTCCCCGCAGTTCACGTCACACTGCAACCCTCCGTTTAATTTACATTCCAATGTCAGTATTACCATGCAACTCCAAAGCCTGATTCACAGTATGATGTTAGGATTTTTTAAAATAATTTTCAAACTAATGATAATCGGACCCATGTTCATATGATATTCTATGCTCAAAATGGCCTATAGGACTGATTTCTGAAGTGTGGGTTATTAATCGTGAATCACCCTGTATGAATCTCGTTACTTGATAGGAACAATTTTTACGTGTAATAGCAAAATGAACTAGAAAACTGAACACGTATGAATCTACCCAAATATAAGAGGCAACTTTGTACGAAAAATATTACAAGTATTTTATAGAGATACAGTGTAAAAAAAAATTAAGAGGGAAACACAGCGTACAAAACCCTTGTTCTCCCAATTATGAAATATGGAGCAGTAGGCTGGGATCCGTACAGACAAAACCAAATCGATTAAATAGAAAAGGTCCAACGCAAGGCAGCAAAATATGTCAAAATGGGGAAGGGACATGGTGAGGAGTTAGTAAAAGACTTAGGGTGGGAATCTCTCAAATCAAGGCGACGAAAAACCAGACTCAACGCATTGTTTAAGGCACAAATGGGACACAAAGCATGGACCGATATCAATGCTAGATTAGCAACACCATCATACTTAGGAAGGGCTGATCATATTAGGAAGTTTAAATGTAGAAAACAAAGAACGGACGTGGCAAAATTTTCCTCTGTTAACCGCACAATAGTAGACCGGAACAGCTTACCTGCGGCAATCTTTCAGGGTGGTCCTCTTAAAATCAATACATTTAAGGAAAGGTTGAGAAGATTAGACTGAAAATGTAATTGGAGGTGCAGTGTAATTATTTAAGTTGTGTCTTGTAATTAATTGAATTGATATATAATTAAGTTGATATGTAATTAATTAAGATGATATGTAATTTAGTTGATATGTAAATAAATTAAGGTGATAAGTAATTAATTAAGATGATATGTAATTAAGTTGGTATGTAATTAATTAAGGTGATATGTAATTACTTAAATTGGTAATAGTTGGGTGAAATAGAAGTACTTATAAGTTAGATTTACTTTTGCTTATCGAAGGCGTTATTATAGAATAGTTTTTATTTATAGTCCTAGGTTTATTGCATCTACTATTTATAGATTTACTTTATTTTATTTTATTTCATGTAATTGTAATTATTGTATATTATATATCACTGCCACCGGGTGTATACCCAATTGTAGTGTTAATAAATACATACATACGTACATACATACATACATACATACATACATACATACATACATGCATACATGCATACATACATACATACATACATACATACATACATACATACATACATACATACATACATACATACATACATACATATAAAACATTGATAGGTTAAAGTAGTGGCAGTATTCAGTATTGGTGCTGTCATTGTCTATATATGTTTGTATGTTTATTTTATGGATGGAAGCCAACGGTAGTGCTTGTGACATTGCTGTTACTCGATCGATTGCTGGTTATAAAATGAAATAAGAAGACAAGCGCTTCCTTCCTGGAAGGGAAGCTTACGTTTCTCTGAACTAGTGACACAAATAGAAACAAACGTGACAAAAAAAGGTAGCAGTATTTGTGGAGCATGCTATAGTTACTTTGTTCTATAACGATCTGGTCCATTAGTGCACTTAGCCTTGCCCTGCACTCATCCGTTCGTCTGCCAATTTTGAAGCCGGTCTCGGCTCTTCAATGTGAGCGGCGGCGTCCTAATTTTCATTGAATTTTAAACTGGATACAGCAGAAAACAAGCACGACTGAGCCTCGACTATTCAGCCTGAACGGGACAAAACGCGAGTCGATTAATTGAAAACCACATTTCAAGTTATGTGTTTGAAAACTGATTGGTATATACAGGGAGTAACATAATATGTTTTACAAACTGTAGGGTATTATATGGATCTCTAATGGTATAAATAACTGTCATGACCAGGCTTCGAGACTTCGGACCCGATGGAGCAGTTCAGTGGGAAATCAGCATAACGGCGTACTGAGTATAGTGGTAAAGCGTACAGTGGGTGGGGGTACTGTAGAATGAATGCCAACAAATACACAAAGGAAAACGCTCTGGATTTGAAGGTTCTGACGAATAATTTGGTTTTCATACAAACTGTTTCTGAAACTATTACACGGTTAGAAAAGTCAGAGCAAGAGATGCCGGAAGCCCTCCAATTAATTTAGAAAATGATGCAGAGAATTAATGAGACATCAAGTACACCGGTTACTGAACGTGTAAAACAGAAGTGGAAATCAATTTTATGTAAAAATAACGGATATGCAACATTGTGTAACATAAACAGCAAATTAGTGGACTTAGAGTCACCCGACAATAAAGGACTGTCTCTTAGAGATTGCAATGATGTTAGGTTTCTTCGTTTTGCTCCTATCACGTCATGCGACGTAGAGCGCAGCTTTCTACAGTACAAACTTTGGCAGATAACCGAAAAAGATTTACGTTTGAGACACTGAGAATGTATCTTGTAGTACATTACAATTCGGTACTGTAACTGCACTTCCTAAAGACGACCAATAGGATAAATGAAGAAATTAATATTGCTACATGCTTATTTCCACCATTAACACTGTGCATAATTAAACACAAATGCTTATAAAGGTCAGGAGAATAAATGGTTTTCACATTCTTTTGACATTATCATTGTGTACAGTAATGTATATTTACTTTCAGAATGTACGTATGTGTGCTTCCCTATACTACCGTACTCTACTCTAAATAGCAACGTTGTTACCTCAACACATCTCTACCTTTCACTGCCTGCAGCGAGTCAACAACCTATAGTACATGCACAATAAACTTATTGTATCGGGTCCAAAGTCTCGAAGCCTGCTCACAAGTGATTGGAGGGAACTGTGCCTATTATCGCACATGCGCCTAATATCGCACCCCATGGTTTATGAGCTCAGAACAGGCATAAGACCCTGAATGGAATAGCAACTTATTCAATTCAATTAAAAGGAGTGTTAGCGCCCGCAGATGGATTGCTGCGAGCTTCAATACATACTACACGCCTTGAGTCAGGAATTGGCAATGGGAAAATATTTGTTGTATGTCGCATTGGAGATGGTTATACAACCAGCGGCAAGGCGCAAAACTTTTATACACTGTTAGTTTGATTTGGTTAGTCGTGTAGTATTTTTATTCAGTTAAAGATATATTGTAAACATTTTATTTTTACTGAGACAAACTATTTTGTATCGTGTATGTTATTTGCCCAATATCGCACACTTATTGTTTTCCTATTATCGCACAGTGCGATATTATGACGATGTTACTGCAAACTAATATAATAGTATAATTAATCTGGCAATTCGAAAATTCTTAAAAAATTGTCATTGTAGATGAGTCCAAAATGTCGTAAGCTGTGGAAAGAGGAGATTATGAAGGCTGTAATCATATCAGTTAGGAACAAAGTCATGGGATTGCAACGTGCTTCCAATACTTCCCAACTATACGTTAAAAGATAAAGTCAATAACAAAGAGGAGTGTGTAGATAAACTAGTGAGCACGAAACTTGGTATAAAACCTGTACTTCCATTTGAACTGGAAGATTCTTTGGAGTTTTTGTTACACCTGCTGACATTTCACCAATTCCTAAAATAACTTACAACAAAAAAGTCCAACTGATAGAGGACGTAAAAGTGGTTCTGCTGCTCTACTAAAAAGTTCACAATATAAAAACGAATTGGCTGATGATTTTAAGAGGAAATTACTCACAAATAAGGAGACATATGAACGAAAAGGCGTTCAAAAGAAGCAGACTGATAAAGTACCTACTCAGAGGAAGAGACAGAAAAAACAAAGTCAGGTATCTTCAGATTCAGAAGACGAAGAGTTGGATGAGCCAGTATACATCTCCACTGATAATTGAGATAGCGAAAATGATGCAGAATGTCCTAATTGCAACGGGAAGTTTTCTTTTGACAAGAGGGGAGAAAAATCGATCGTATGCACTAAATGTGGAATTTGGTGCCATGAAGAGTGTTCTGGGGATAATGACTACAAAATTTTCATTGTGTTATTGTTTGGAAAGTTAGATTTAGTTCTCTAAATATCTGGATTATGTTTAATTAACAAACATTGTATAGCTTGAAAATCAAGCTTTCAGGTATAACTCCCTGTAAATTTATTTGAATAATCTCGAGGGAAAAATTGTTTCGGGGCTGGGTATCGAACCCGGGACCTTTGGTACGTTAAACTAAAGATCCCGGGTTCGATACCCGGCCCCGGAACAACTTTTCCCTCGAAATTATTCATTCTATACCTTGATAGCTGAATATGTAGTTATTTACTCTCAAACGCAATGTATCAGAAAATCTTATAATTTCCGTTTTGTATTCGTATGCTATTAAAAACATGTTTTGTGCTTAAATACAACAGATGTGTAATAAATATGTAATAAAATTTGTTTCTATACAATAAACTTAACATTTGTCCTATGTATTTTTCACAAAATGAGGGGTGCGATATTAGGAGCACTATTTCTCCTTATACCGTTTTTGCAATTTTTCTTCTGTACTTGAAAAAAAAAAGTAAAATAAAAGTAATTTTTAAATTTGACCTCACTGATATAAGTATAATAAACCCGTATTAAGAATCCGTATTTATTTCAAATTTATGTAATATATTAATACTTGAAATACTACTTTTTCAAAATGGGTGCGATATTAGGCACAGTTCCCTTATATACAGGGAGTAACATAATATGTTTTACAAAGTGTAGGATATTATATGGAGCTCTATTGCTATAAATTACTTTCATGACCATGTAGTCGGAAACGTTTCCTTCATTAGTTTATTGAAAAAAAAGTCTGCTTTGTTTTATATCGTTATTTGCTTTTGCAACACTTGTTCAAATGCTAACGCATGTCTGGCAGCGACGCAGCATATTCTAACGCACTCTCTCGAAGTTTCCTGGTGTTTCCTGAGTTTCATGATAATGCCAGCGAAATGAGTCCAGGGTCCAGCGCCGAAAGTAACTCAGCATTTGCTCTTAATGGGATGAGGGAAAACCCCAGAAAAAACCTCAACCAGGTAACTTGTCCCAAGCAAGTTTTGAACCCAGGTCCGCTAGTTTCATGGTCAGACGTGCTAACCGTTACTCCACAACGGTTAACGATTCGACCTATTAGATTTTAGTCCGTATGAACTACGTCTCATAAATCAGTATTTTCAGGTAAAATGAAAAATTCCAGTGAGGTAACAACAGGTGAACGTGGTGGCCAGACGACTGGTCCTCCTCTACCAATCTATCGCTCTTTAATATGCTTCTTAAATATCTGCGATGGACGTATAAACAACGGGAATAGCTTCGCAGTAGTTGTAGGCCTACACACGAAATTCCCTGTTTAAGCGTTGTAGATAGAAAAAAAATGGCCGCCCTCTAACAGCTGTTCGTATCGACTGTTATTTTATGATGATGGTTCCCTTGTAACCACAGAAGAACAAACCAAAGAGCACAGAATAATTAGAATAATATTGCTGTAGCTGTACTCTTTGATCAAAATATAGTGTGGTAATCGATCAGATCCAGTTGTAGTATCGATATTTATCGTGGTACGCTAGCGCGCACTATCGGACGGAATAGAGAATCTCAGTTATTCTGTTACCTTTCGAAATAAAATAATGACGTAATTATTACGTAGCTGTGTAACAGTTATACACGACACATACAGTGATTATTAGTCAGGAATTTACACACGACTTATAAACGAGCTAATCGCTGTGTATGAGACAGTTAAACGTCTGTGTATAGAGTTTTCAGTGAGACCGTTGGATTATTATTAGGCTATGTATTCTGAATCATAGATTGATTTAAATATTTGGTTATTAATTTACATTGATCTATTAAAATAGTGAAGTTTAGCACTACAGCAAGTTTCTTCTCAACGCTAATTACTTTTCCCAAATATTTAAATTCAGATGTTAGGAAACATCAGGAATCAAAATAACCAGTGCTCTAACCTTAAATACCTTACTCTATGCCGATGATCAAGTCATAATTTCCAATTCAGAGGATAATTTACAAAGAGGATTATATACATTAAATAAAATATTAAAAGATTTTTGGATGGAAATTTCAGCACAAAAATCAAAAGTAATGGCATTTTTAGGACAAGACCCAGTCAGAAGTAAGATAATACACAATAACCAATGCCTCGAACAAGTACAAAATTTCAATTATCTGAGTTGTGAAATATCTTATCAAAATGAAAAAAGATGTGAACAAGAAAATTACCAAATTTACACAAATTCTAGGAATAATAAACAATACATTAAAAGCTAAATTAGTACAAAATCTACAAGAATAAAAATATATAATACACTAGCATTACCCTCCCTTTTATACGGAAGCGAGATTTGGACATTAAAGAAAAAAGACATGAACAGAATCAAAGCAACGGAAATGAAATTTTTCAGGAGGACAGCATGATATACTCTTAAGGAATGAAGAAATTTTAGAACAATTAGAAGTAGAGTTAGTAGAAGAAAAAATTAACAGATACAAATTAAATTGGCTACATCATGTAAGAAGAACGAAAAATTCAAGAATCCCAAAAATTATGATGCAGTATAAACCTAGAGGACATCGTCGACCAGGAAGATCTTTTAGAAGACTGCTAGATGGGGCCGAAACACGTCTACAGAGGCCTAATTCGTGAAGGATGATGATGATGATGATGATGTTTGTTTATTTTGTTTGCCATATATATATATATATATATATATATATATATATATATATATATACATTTTATTATGAATTCATCCTTTTCTTTATTGTCTTACTTGGTTATTAAACGACGCTGCGCCAATTACTGGGTTAAATAGGTCAATGAAATTGGTAATAGCAAGATGGTAATTCGGCGAGATGAAACCGAGGATTCGCTATGAATTACCTGAAATTCATCCACAGTTTAGGAAAATCTAGAAAAAACCCATCCAGATTATAATTATACCAGGCGGGAATTGAGCCGACGCACGTCCAAGCGTAACTCCAGAAAGCAAGCAAACGCGTCAGCATCTGATTTATACTGGTGGCTTCCCTTTCATTTAAATGCCATGACTTTTTACTTGGACGTTGACATTTTATATCAAATGTGACTGCCACGAGTTGGAGATCGCACAGAGAGAGCAATAAGTTAGGTATTCCTAGAGCCTGAAATTCATTACGGTATCCCAAATAGTGGTATTATATTCAAGTAAATGATTTCACGGTGTGTTTGTTTCGATTCTTTTGTCAAACAATGGCTCTCAAGCAACAGTGGTACAACTGTTAGATCTACATCAAGATGGCATATCCACCACTGGACTAGAAGAAACTACGGAGTGATTTATATAGAACTAACACATTGCTTTCTTTCTTTATTTCAAAACGAATGATGCTAGCCACAATTTGTTATACCTCATGGATCAACAAATAAATCTCCCTTTTCTGGAGAACAGCTCTTAGTAACGGATCAACAAATAAATTCACCTTTCCTACAGAACAGCTCTTAGTAACAGATCAACAAATAAATTCACCTTTCCTGAAGAACAGCTCTTAGTAACAGATCAACAAATAAATTCACCTTTCCTGGAGAACAGCTCTTAGTAACGGATCAACAAATAAACTCACCTTTCCTACAGAACAGCTCTTAGTAACAGATCAACAAATAAATTCACCTTTCCTGAAGAACAGCTCTTAGTAACAGATCAACAAATAAATTCACCTTTCCTGGAGAACAACTCTTAGTAATGGATCAACAAATAAATTCACCTTTCCTACAGAACAGCTCTTAGTAACAGATCAACAAATAAATTCACCTTTCCTGAAGAACAGCTCTTAGTAACAGATCAACAAATAAATTCACCTTTCCTGGAGAACAGCTCTTAGTAACGGATCAACCAATAAATCACCTTTCCTGCAGAACAGCTCTTAGTAACGGATCAACAAATAAATTCACCTTTCCTGCAGAACAGCTCTTAGTAACTGATCAACAAATAAATCTACCTTTCCTGGAGAACAGCTCTTAGTAACTGATCAACAAATAAATCTACCTTTCCTGGAGAACATCTCTTAGTAACGGAACAACAAAAAAATTCACCTTTCCTGGAGAATAGCTCTTAGTAACGGATCAACAAATAAATCCACTTTTCCTGGAGAACAGCTCTTAGTAACTGATCAATAAATAAATTCACCTTTCCTGGAGAAAAGCTCTTAGTAACTGATCAACAAATAAATTCACCTTTCCTGAAGAACAGCTCTTAATAACGAAACAACAACTATATTTAATTCTACGGCATCTCTGATGATAGAGTATAAACTTAGCTTCGAATCTTTGAATGTTTCTTTAACTACGACAGTGTCAAATCATAAGAATCTTGCACCAAAATGTCAGTTAACTGAGATATATCTGGTCAGTGATAAAATGCCTCGCTAGCACACGTCTTTTTGATTCTATATATTTTTTTCCTTACAGTTACTGGCTTGTAGGATAACGACAGCCCATGGGAACGATTTCTAGAGAGGCGGACCACAACTAAATAGTTTAACCGCCCGTGTAAGTAATTGAAACTTACTAATGACAGTTGTTTCTTCCATTAGCAAACCAACGCACGATTACAATCTCAAGATATTTATGAAGTAATAATTATGGATGATGTCATTGTGTCCTAATGCGAAGGAATCAGGACACCGTTTGATTATCTGGTAGCACAGTGATTACACGTCATAAAAATTCTAATTTTCAATGTCTCTGCAGTGAAACTCGACTTTTGAAGGCCTCTATCTCGTTTGAAACAAGATCATAAACCAAGCGAACTGCATTGTTTGAAAGAATAAGCTCGGCCTTCACACAAACGGTCGCCCGAGGGGACCTGCACAGATATTGAGCATCTTTACATGATTCCAGGTCATTGGATTTCATCCCACACGCCTCTTATCAAGTGTGTCATTCATGAGCCGGCCCCAAAACAATGGTCTCGGGCAGTGAAAGTCGTTTCGTTTGATCTCCATATGCACCACGTCATCTTTATGATTATTCCTTCTGTCCGCATTCCTGAAGCTTGTGCTAGACATGTAGTCCATTGCCACAGCACCCCGAATACCTGCGTATCAAATCTTGTCGTTTTTATGTTTGCATTACGTGTTACAATTTGAAAACTTGCCAATTGGCAACTTCATAGTTACATTCAGAATTATTATTGATAAAGGGAAGTAATTACGAAAATTAACATCAAATGAAGAGTCCACTCAAGAGTGATGGATGTCATTTGGAATACATTTTTGAGGAGAAGCAATTGAAAGTTTGAAATGTTTAGCGCTCAAAGCTTAACTGCGATTTTCCGATCATTACTGGACAATGACTATCAGTGTTAATGCCATATAACTCTCTATGTACATTCTATATGTCTTAAGCTATGCATTGACAGTCTTGGTTCATTTTCGACAAGAAAGTGACATCCATCATTCTTGCAGTGGACTCTTCAAATAGATACTTCATAATTAGAGCCTGGATGTTTGGCAAAATGCCTCTTTTTACTTGGTGGAAGTAAATCATTATTTTCATAGATATAAATGTGATTTGGAGTAAGTCAAAGTGATAGGACCATTTTTATTTTGCCTATTTTACCTTTTTAACAATGTTTTCCTAAAGTCCGTCAAAAACTTATCTTATATAATAGTGTGATATTTTTTATTTCATTCTACTTGATGAACGTTTTCGGTTTTTATAAACCATCTTCAGATTACATTACTTCTATTGAACTGTTATACTGATGTGCAATAGGTTACATCAACCATATTATGTTAAAATATAAAATGTAAAATACAGGGTATTATAAAACGTTAATGAATGTACATATTTAAAATGTTAACATATTAAATTAAAATATGTCCAAAATGAAGGTTATTTTGGAGCTTATACAGTCCTTCCAAATATAAACGGTTATTTCCTTATGACCATTTTACATGATAACTATCATGAAAACTGCATTTACAAATTAATTATTGCATTGTGTGGAGATTGTTTCCAAACGGTACCAAATCCAATTGGACAAATTTTACAGGAGAGCAAAAAAACGTACTGAAGCTACAATAATTATTGTAATATATCAATATTTTGATTTAGGGTTTAGCTGCACCTCTTTTAAGATATTTATAGCAAATTTTAAGCTATTCCACATTTTATCAAAAAATTATTGGGAATTTAATTTTGGATTTGGTACGTTATGGCATAAAATTTCGAAAAGGTTTCTATACAGTGCACTTAATGACTAAATAACTTACAATAATATTATGTTTTGTGACATTTAGTATTAATTACAATGTTGTTTCACATATAACACAACATTCAGAATTAACATCTTGTCTCAGCAACAACAAAAGCAAAACTTATCAAATACCATAATGAACGTCAATAACATTAATAAAGGTGTATCTGATGCAATGTTATTTATTTTCACGACTCTCTTGTAAAGTGAAATTTTCTATAATTCGTACCCCCTAACAAGAAGTAGAGATATCAAGTCTTTTTTTAGTTTGTTTCGCAGTACACGGCTACAGTTTGGTATTTCTTTCAGTTAAACCAAAATACAATCATATCTTATCCCATTTCTGAGCATTTTGTGCGTACATATTGGTGTCACTGCATATGCAGAATGTACACTTACTATGCTGTTGTAGGATGAATAGTCGGTCGTTTGGCTTCGCTAATTTTAAAGCTTTTAGTCCTTGGATCTATGTTTTACGAGATTTTATATCTTTGTATCGTATTATTATTATTTTTTTTTGGCCCATAACGTCTGTATTGGCCCAGTATTGCTTGTTTTCACGAGCTGTATCCTTGTTTGATATGTAGATATGTTTGTATGAAATTTCAGGTTTTGCACTTGCAGCAACTCTGAGCTTTTCCTGTCTCAGTATACTTTGTTTACAATGAATTTGCCAGTACATTCTGGCACATCGACACATTCATCTCAAATATAAGAATTTATTTTTAAGAGTTCACCATAAAGCTATATAACAAGAAGCACAAAAATGTTATACAGAACAGCACAAAACGCACATTACTGAAAATTTAAGAAAATTTACGTAATAGCATCATTGAAAGATGAGTAGGTACTTTATGCTATGAAAGCTGAAGCGGATATGATATGTTTTGAAGTAAGATGTAAATTTAGACGACCTCTAGATTCAGGATTAAGTACTTTTTGACAAAAATTCTTTCGTATACAGGTGCCGAAACCTAGCAGGTATGCGCACTCACTTGTAACTCATTTTTCGAAAATTATGGATTTAGTACCTTTTGGAAACAAGCTCGCAGTTTTCATGATAGTTATCATGTAAAATGGTCATAAGAAAATAACCGTTTATATTTGAAAGGACTGTATAAGCTGCAAAATAACCTTCATTTTGGACTATTTTAATTTAATATGTTAACATTTTAAATATATACATTCATTACCGTTTTATGATACCCTGTACTTTATATTTTATATTTTAACATAATATGGTTAATGTAACCTATTGCACATCAGTATAACAGTTCAATACAGGTAATGTGATCTGAAGATGGTTTATAAAAACCGAAAACGTTCATCAAGTAGAATGAAATAAAAAAATATCACATTATCATATAAGATAAGTTTTTGACGGACTTTAGGAAAACATTGATAAATCAACAAGCTTATCGAAACAAAAAATAGGTATAAAAATTACCTTTTTAAGGTGTTCCTTACTAATAAATGCCCTTTTTGTCATTTTAAAGCAATATTTCTTCTTTATTTGCAATTTTCTGATTAATTATAATGTTTACGAATTTTAAATATTTGAAACAATGACTAACTTTATTATTATTATTATTATTATTATTATTATTATTATTATTATTATTATTATTATTATTATTATGCCATGTATTGTGGGTCCCTATCACCACGGCATGGCGCGTCCTCAGGTTGCGGATGGAGGAGACTGCCTCCAGATATGGAGGGTAGCTGCGAATATATTGAATAAGCAGTCGCGGACAGCCGACAAGGGGTGGTCCTCCAGCTTTGGGGTTGGGCGAAGGGCTAACAATCCATCACCGTAAAAAAGGGCTTGTTGCGAAACCTCAACATAAGTTTCGGAATGGGACTGATTCTATAGCACGACCACAGCAAAGGATTAAGGTTATGAGATTTCATCGGCTAGTATGCAGAAAGCTACACAACACAGAACTGCACGCATTGTATTCTTCACCTGACATAATTAGGAACATTAAATCCAGACGTTTGAGATGGGCAGGGCATGTAGCACGTATGGGCGAATCCGAAAATGCATAATAGAGTGTTAGTTGAAAGACCTGAAGGGAAAAGACCTTTGGGGAGGCCGAGACGTAGATCGGAGGATAATATTAAAATGGATTTGAGGGAGGTGGAATATGATGGTAGGGACTGGATTAATCTTGCTCAGAATAGGGACCAATGGCGGGCTTATGTGAGGGCGGCAATGAACTTCCGGGTTCTCTAAAAGCAGTAAGTAAGTAAGTAAGTAAGTTAGTAATTAAGTTAATAAGTAAGTTAGTAAGTAAGTTAGCAAGTAAGTTAGTAAGTAAGTAAGTTAGTAAGTAAGTTAGTAAGTAAGTTAGTTAGTAAGTTAGTAAGTAAGTAAGTAAGTAAGTAAGTTAGTAAGTTAGTAAGTAAGTAAGTTAGTAAGTTAGTAAGTAAGTTAGTTAGTAAGTAAGTAAGTTAGTAAGTAAGTAAGTTAGTAAGTAAGTTAGTAAGTTAGTAAGTAAGTTAGCAAGTAAGTAAGTTAGTAAGTAAGTTAGTTAGTAAGTAAGTAGGTAAGTTAGTAAGTAAGTAGGTAAGTTAGTAAGTAAGTAAGTTAGTAAGTAAGTAAGTTAGTTAGTAAGTAAGTTAGTAAGTAAGTTAGTTAGTAAGTAAGTAGGTAAGTTAGTAAGTAAGTAAGTTAGTAAGTAAGTTAGTAAGTAAGTAAGTAAGTTAGTAAGTAAGTAGGTAAGTTAGTAAGTAAGTAAGTAAGTTAGTAAATAAGTTAGTAAGTAAGTTAGTAAGTAAGTAAGTTAGTAAGTTAGTAAGTAAGTTAGTTAGTAAGTAAGTAAGTAAGTTAGTAAGTAAGTAAGTAAGTTAGTAAGTTAGTAAGTTAGTAAGTAAGTTAGTTAGTAAGTAAGTAGGTAAGTTAGTAAGTAAGTAAGTTAGTAAGTAAGTTAGTAAGTAAGTAAGTTAGTAAGTAAGTTAGCAAGTAAGTAAGTTAGCAAGTAAGTAAGTTAGTAAGTTAGTAAGTAAGTAGGTAAGTTAGTAAGTAAGTAGGTAAGTTAGTAAGTAAGTAAGTAAGTTAGTAAGTAAGTAAGTTAGTAAGTAAGTAAGTTAGTATGTAAGTAGGTAAGTAAGTAAGTAAGTTAGTACGTAAGTAAGTTAGGAAGTTAGTAAGTAAGTAAGTAAGTTAGTAAGTTAGTAAGTAAGTAAGTTAGTAAGCTAGTAAGTAAGTTAGTAAGTAAGTAGGTAAGTTAGTAAGTAAGTAAGTAAGTTAGTAAGTAAGTTAGTAAGTAAGTAAGTTAGTAAGTAAGTTAGCAAGTAAGTAAGTTAGCAAGTAAGTAAGTTAGTAAGTAAGTTAGTAAGTAAGTAGGTAAGTTAGTAAGTAAGTAGGTAAGTTAGTAAGTAAGTAAGTTAGTAAGTAAGTAAGTTAGTAAGTAAGTAAGTTAGTAAGTAAGTTAGTTAGTAAGTAAGTAGGTAAGTTAGTAAGTAAGTAAGTTAGTCAGTTAGTAAGTAAGTAAGTTAGTAAGTAAGTAAGTTAGTTAGTAAGTTAGTAAGTAAGTAAGTTAGTAGGTAAGTAAGTTAGTAAGTAAGTTAGTAAGAAGTTGGTAAGTAAGTAAGTTAGTAAGTAAGTATTACTATTATTATTATTATTATTATTATTATTATTATTATTATTATTATTATTATTATTATTATTATTATTATTATTATTATGCAATGAGTCTCTGTTCTTAAATTCCGTACATCACAACTGGACACAGAGCAATAAACTGTTATGTTAACCTTATGGAACGCCTCAAAATGAGTTTTAAGCGAAATACTCGGAATTACAAGTGCCATTTCACATGCCATCTTATCTAAGGATATGTTGTCTTATTCACACTTGAAGATTACTAGGACATTGAGTTGCAAAGAGCTGTAGAGGTTCGTACTGCAATACTGCCTACTGCAGTGGCTTGATCGATTTGCTGTCCTTCAGTAGCCGAGTGCAGCTCTTGCACTGTTTTCGAGTCGGCTCGCCTACTGCAAAGTGTCAAATAGGTGGCCTATCTCCCAGGGAGTAAGTAGGTCGTCGTTAAAATATGAAAACCCTGAAAAATTAGAGTGAACTACTTACTGCTAATAATAATAATAATAATAATAATAATAATAATAATAATAATAATAATAATAATAATAATAATAATAATAACAATAATAATAATCGCATAACATCACATCAGGTCAGGGCAGATAACTACCACCATGACCATAAGAATAATATTATTATCGTCAAGAACTTCATTACCTCATCAACGCTAGAACAATAGCAAACCCATCAAAAATGCCAATTAAGACATAAAAATAATTCATAAAGGCAACAGAATAACAATTACCGTTTTTGCTCGCGTAATTTGTGCACTTTTCAGTTAACTTTAGCCACTGAAAAATTGGGGTGCGTAAAATATGCGGATTTTTCAAATAAGAGGTCCTGTTCTGAGTTATCCCAATTAGTATATGTATAGGTAAGTACAATACGGTAATTAAGAATACAGTAATTTTGTCATCTTTTATAATTTTATAGCGTAACACTGTAGATAATCCTAAATTATACAAATAATAATCATACACTAATAATTCTATAAACAATAATTATTACCGGTATACAAATAAAACAATACAATTACTAATTTTCTATACCGGTAACTTGTCTCTACCAAGGACAAGCATTGTTAAAGTAGTGGGGCTATGGGGTTTCTTTCTGAAGCAGGTACTTCAGTTGCTGGTGAATGACCTACGATGGACTGTAGGGAAGGAAAATCCCTACTACACTGAAAAAAATATGTATGTAATCCCTACTACACTGAAAAAAATATGTACGTAAAATGTGTACGCAAAAAACACGGAGCAAAAATAAAGTTCAAAATAATCCCTTAAAAATTAGGGTGCGCAAAATACACGAGGGCGCAAATTACGCGAGCAAATACGGTATTAATGAAATGATGTTGGTGGAGTGCCCGAGGATTCATCTTTAATTTAATTATCACCATAAGATTAAAATCATCACCACCACGTCCATCTCCACCGTTACTACCAACAACTTGGCCACCAAATTAATTTAATACAATTTACTATCTTTCAGCATCATAGATGCAACAGATATGTCAAACAATATTTATAATGTTTATTAAAAGTTAGGCCTATAAAAGTATATATTAATCAAGCAACCAGAAATTATTTTCTTAAAAGTTTTTGTATTGAAATGAAACAACTGTAGTGGAAATTTATTAAATTCTTTTAAATCCATGATCTCATAATTACCCACACATTTACTAGATCCATATTTGGGTTTATCATAAAATCCTGTTGCCTAGTATTATAAAAATGATCATTTTAAAGGTTGCTATGCATAGACATTTCGCTGACCCACGGTATGAGCGTGCTAAACTAGCCCCGGCTATCGACTGGTTACTTGTACAGGATTCATATCATATCATATCGCTAACACTGGTTTATGAATACGAAAAACGTTAGTTCGCTGATCAGCCACCGGAAGCCGGCGCTAAGAATGTCTATGAATATGGCCCTAGAGTTTATAGTAGTATTAAGTTTTTTGACTTGTTCCATATTCTTGCTGTAAAGCAATGTACGAATACCATGGAATGTTAATAAATACAATACAATACAATACCGCTGATAAGTGGAATAGCCTTTAAAAGTAGAAGTACTAATGGTCGTACTTCTAGTCTGATTATTTTCTACTACTATACTGTTACTACTATTACTACTTACACCTGTAGTGTCGCTATGTTATCTGCTACTTCTTGCACTGCTAATACAATTACTATATTAGGCCTATATTATCTTATTACGAAAGCTATCGTGATTTGTCTTAGAGTTTTGGCTCGCAAGAGTCATTATAGAAGAGATCTTCTCTGAGTAAATCAATATTCATCGACTTTTTTTTTTCTTCATTACAGTTATATCATCGTCTCTCAATATAGACCCGTCGACTTAAGGAGATCTTTGGCAGTCAGAGTTATTACTTGGTCATGTTCATCGTTTCGTAGAATGTGACATGCGCTTTAAGTTAAATGACACTTAAAAAATTGAGTGGAATCTCACAAACTCAATTCTAAAAACATGACAGTCAGAAGAGTTCTGAAAGACATCAACGTCTCTCAGAAAAATCAAGTCGATTATACGACTCGTACAGCACCAAGTAGCGACTGAAGTCACACGAAGGTTACCTTGGTCTTTGCAACTACTGAGTGGGTAATGCGGAACAAGATTAGCACATAATCTGAGGACAATCTTCCGTGAAATTAACTTCGTGGAGAGAATTGGTTCGCTGGAGTTATTTGGCAATGTTACAGTGAGCGCTAGTCGGGGTTCCAGTGCATAACGGCATAGCATAGGCTATTGTGAGCTCTTCGGATTCAGGTTCAGGTACGAGCCGTGCGGCATGTTCCTCACACCAAAACAAGAAAAAAACTTCATATAAACATAAGTCCGAAAATCCTTAGTTTTTTTTTTTTTGTTATTAATGAAAGAATATAATGAAACATGTTAGATATTATCAGCTTGGTAGCATGTGTTGCAAAGTTAATCAATTCAGAAACTCATAACCAGACTTCGAGACTTTGGACCCGATACAATAAGGCCCGATTGTATAAACCATTTATTCTTAGATCAGAGGTTAAATTGATCCTTGTTTCAGCTGAACTTGGAATTTTGTGTTGTATAAAGTCTAATCTGAGATTAATTTGTCTCAAACTAAAGTCAACTTTGACTGAAGAAATTTCTCCGATTAAGTTAGATGATCCAAGTTCAGTTATTTCTTTTCTGTTTGAAATATACGAGTGACAGATTGTGCAAATAAAATATCCATTATTATTAATATCAATAGATATGTTAAGTACATTTATATATATTTCTTTCAATTTCTTGCCTTAATACACAAACAATCTTATATTTTATAAGGCTCTATCGTGTTCAGCAGTATCAAATAACATAATCTATGATTATATCATGTTTATAACAACCATGAATTATTAATGGATATGATAGGTACATTCATAAATTTTCAATTAACTGTATTACTAAACGAAAATTGTCGTTTTATAAAGCTTTATTATGTTTAGCAGTATCAAACACCATAACATGTTAACAACCCGGAGAACAGTCAACCTTCTTC